>NW_005842643.1:828793-833919 GCF_000455745.1 Alligator sinensis
TTCCCCCTAGTGGGACCGTGTACCTCCTGTGTCAGGTGGAGGTCCTGTACACAGGTTAGAAACCTGCGTGAGCGGTGGGACTTTGCTGTCTGTGACTCCCAGCAGATGTCCGGGTAGTTTAGGTCCCCCATTGTTACCGCCTCTCATCTCATCCTACGCATGAAATGCCCTGATGGAAAATATGAAGGAGAGGCTAAACAACTGCACACCAGAATGAACGCACACTGGAAATCTATTGAAGACAAGAATACCCAATTACCGATGGGGCCACATCTCTCACAAGAAAACCACTCTCTCTCCCATCTCTCAGTTCTAATCCTCAAAGGGAATTTACAAAACACTTCCCAGAGACAAGCCTATGAACTCCACTTCATCAACCTCCTAGATACAAAAAGTCATGGACTAAATATAGACATTGGATTTATGACACACTATAACCTGCCTGACATCTGACTCCCCAGGTACCTCTCCACTATTTACCTGCTACATTCATCCCCCTTCTCTCCCCCTCACCCCAGCCTGTCTCTCACTCACTTTACATCTTCATTGATTGCCTTTCGTGAACGCGTATCAGCCTCTGGTTTCTTTACTATTCATTCCATCCAGGAAGAGCACACACCAAGCGCAGATGCTTCCTCAGCCTGACAAAGGGTTTTTAAACCTGAAAGCTTGCTAAGAAAAATGTTTCCATCTATTTAAGTTGGTCTAATAAAAGATATCAGATTCACCCAAAGAACCTTGTTTGGAAAGCACTGCATTTATTTGTTCAATAATGACAACACTGAAGAGAAACCCAATCATAAGGTGAAAGTCTTAAGTGTGATTTTTTTAAAAACAAACAAACAAACAAAGAACCTTGAAGCATGTAACTCTTGCACAACTCCATGGAAACACCACTGCTCTGCGCCCAAAATTACAGTCAAAGATAACCTCAAAATTAACTTTAGTTAGCCTTACTCTGTATCAATGGCAGCAGCTTTTTTGCTTATACCATCTATCATTTGAAAGTATGCAACAGTATAACAATGTACTTTGGGTTGTCAACCTTCACTAAACAACAAGAAAAGATGTCCACATTTTCCCTGGTTAAAGCTGACCAGTGTTCTCAGATATGAAAATGTGAAGGCAGAATAATAAAGGGATTGGAGTTGGGAAAACAGGGATGGAGGGAGGGAAGAACTTAAAACCAGCCTTGATATAGGAATGACTGTAAGTTTAAATATTGCCTGAGGTTCTGAAGTGTTGATCTGCAGACTACTCATAGGCAGATCCACAAACAAATATCAAAAGGAATTATCTGGGAGATACCTGTCAAAGTGATCCGATTGCTTTTTCCCTTTCAAATGGCAGATCCTGGCCTTTAATGAGAGAAGGCTTATATTCAGTGCCTCAAGTTTAAAGGTTGCTTTCAGTTCCTCAATTGAGTCCTTTTTTTTTTTTTTTTAAATATTTGATCATGAAAAAAGTGATGTTCTTGGGTAGTTTAGGCACCAAGTATGGGTGGAGGAAGGATTCTAAGCACACTTTTCCATTTTAAATAAAATCAGTGTTGACTGCACAGTTTGATAATGGCATTTATTTATTTATTAAACCATGCAGTCCAACTTAGCAGTACTTTGTACTGGCAAAAGAAAGTCTGCCTATAAAACATAACATAACATAACCAGCTAATTTTGCTGTTCGCAAGCTGAGTGAAGAGAAGATAAAAAGTGAAGAGGATTTTTTTAAATTTTAATTTACTTTCATAATCCAAGTTGTGAGTAAACAGAACAAGGAGAAACTAGTCAAAGTGTAATTATCATGTTGACAGCATCCCTTAAAGAAAAGTATTTTAATTATGACACATTAATTGCATTTGATGCACTATAATTTTTGTTAAGGATAAAGACATTTTTCAATCAACTCTTTTTTTTTTTTCTTTTTGTCAGAGTCCCTTGCTACTCCCACTATTTATGCATTTATTTCTTCATAACATAAACATTATTTGTGCACTGGAACCTTTGTTTTCTAGTTAGACAGGAAAACAAGTGAGGATTTCAGGAGGAATATTAGTAACTGGGAAGAAAAGCTCATTTCCCCTTCCCATCCCCCATTTTTTCCCTGAAAAATAAAAAGCCAATAAAGGTGTAATACAGGGGTAGGCATTTATTTTGGTGGGAGGGCCACTTAACGAGTTGTGGTGAGCTCTTGAGGGCCACACACACAAAATATTTCAGAAAATATCATTTTAACAAATTATAGGTAAAAAAAAAAAAAAAAAAATCTACTGTATTTTATTTAAAAAAATATATTCTCTCCTGATTTACATTTCTTTGAGTAGTGTGTATATAAAAGGCAATTGTATAATGGCTCAAAATACAGTCTTACTCTTATATATTGTGTGGGGCGGGATGTGTGGGTAGGGGTGTGTGTAGAATGGGTGTGGCAGGGGTGTGCACATATGCGTGTGGTGGGGCTGCCTGCACTCTAGGTCCCGGGAGCCAGCTGGGAGTGGGAGGGTTGGCAGGGACACATGCAGCAGAGCTCAACTGGGAGGTGCAGGAATGGTCCACCCTCTACCACCAATGTGGCCCACAGATGTTCTTGTGGGACTCCACATGGGGCTGAGTCCCTCCTGCTCCCAAAGGAGGCAGCCCATCCTGCCCTCCTGCCTGCCCCAGGCCCCTGCCAGAGCCCCAGGCCCCTGCCAGAGTACACAGCTTCCTGGCTGGGCTGCTCCTGGTGCAGATGCAGCCACCCAGGTACTGCTTGGCTTCCCCACCTTCAGTGGTTCCTCCTGCCCTGCTGTGCAGCAGGTAGCATCTGGGCAACAGGTAGCATGTGGTGAGAGGCAGTGGCCATGGGGACATGTTCTGGGCACCACATGCCCAGCCAGATGGACGGGGGAGAAGCTGCAGCTGGGCCGCTCCTGCCCCAGTGCGCAGGGCTCCAGTTTCAGCTCTCAGCTGCATTTCACCCACTCAGCTGCCTGCAGGTGGTTGCTCATCGCGCCAGCTGGGTAGAGAGGGTGGAAGCGGAAGCAGGAGCTGTAGCCCAGCACATGGGGCAGGAGCTGCCCAGCTGCACCTTCCCCCTTCTCCCTGCTGCCTGGCTGGGTGTGTGGTGCCCAGCATGCATCCCTGCGGCTGCCGCCATTCCCCACCCACTACCTGCTGCCCAGAGTGGTGCAGCTGGGGCAGGAGAAGGAGAAGTTGAGCAGTACCCAGGCAACTGCAGCTGCACCAGAAGCAGCCCCGACAGGAAGCTGTGTTTGCTGGCTGGGGCCAGGGCTGGGTGTGGGAGGGAGCGTAGCATGGGCTGTCCCAGGCAGGAGTGGGCAGGGCTTGACCCTACGCCACATGGGCAGCTACAGGCCACATGCAAGCTTCTGGCAGGACAGATATGGCCTGTGGGACCTTTTCCCTGGTGTAAGAGAAGGCAGGGGAATTAGAAAAAAGAAGAGAAAGCAAGACTGAAGGGAGAGAAAAATGGAAACATACAATACTAGCTGCATTAACAACATAGGACTGAAAGTTAACCAGCTGGGCTACTCTGGTTCTGTGGAGGGCCTTTTCTACAGCCTGCTGCTAGTTACAAACTAGAGAGAGAGGGTGTCTTTACACTGCAGTCCCTTCCGGGTAGTTTAGACATACCTAAGTTAGCCTTTAACTAGCTAGGTCAGGGAGTGCAAGTTGCTTAGCTGCTCAAAAACAGCAGTATAGATTGCCAAAACCAGCCAGTGGAGCAGGGTAAAATTTGCTTACACTGAGCTCAAGACTGCCACACAGTTACGCTACCAGCACCCAAGCTGTCCAATTTAAAACTAGCTTGCATGTCTACACTACACTGCAGTCACTTCCGGGACAAATGCTTCCAATGATTGCAGTGTAGACCTACACAGAGATAGACAGCAGAAGTCTGTTGTGACTTAAAGACTGGGAAGCTTGTAAGTAGCAGAATCTAAAATATTCTTCTCTCTCTGTGTTGCTAGACAACTCTGCTTTATAAACAATACTTTGTTCTTTAGGTTCCTTCAGCAGTATTACTCAAGTGTGCACAATGAATTAATAAACAGAAGAAAACTTTGAACATAAAATACGTCATACCATTTAACAGCTGTTTGGTTTACTCATACAATCATTGCGTCATAAGCTCATGTTTACATAACAAAAAGCAGGTTGGAGAAGCACCAAAAGGACAGAAAATACTGCCTTCTCCTCCTACCATGGATGAGATGCTTACAAGAAGACTTATGGAGTGGCTGACTACTATCCTGTGTACTTTCAAGACCAGAACCATGCAGAAATAAAGCTGTTTGAGTAATCAACCTTCCCTGCACATTCAGTCCAATTAGGAATAAAGTTACTTTTTTGGCAATCAAGCAAAGGGAGAAAAAGGACATTTTACCCTTTAACAGCAGCTGTAATATTCCCGTTTCAAGTTTCCCGTTATAGAAGTGCCTTAGCTTGACTATAATCAGCTAATACACTTAAGCATGACATGCCTTGTATACAATAGGTGCAAAATATTGTTTTAAATTATGCAAATTAAAATGTATAAGCCAACATGTCTAGACAAGCCCATATAATAAACAGCTTTGTGAAAAGCATCTACTTCCCATGTGCTGTAGCAACATGCAGCCGTTTCTAATCTATTGTGTCAGGTCCAGAGATAGTCTAACAGATTCACATAGGACCATGGATTCTGTGGGGTGTGATGCTGTTTGCAGAGTGAGATGGGAGGGAGCAGCTTTGAAAGGTTCTTCTTGCAAGCTCCATCCAATGGTTTGCTTTAGGCACCCATATTTCCCCTCCTCCACTTCTGCCTCTCTATTGATTCATTCCTTAGAAATATGCAACTGTGCCCATGTACTTGCCCGCTGTTTTAGCCTCGTTATATTTGGCTTTCACCCACTTATACCAATCCATTACCTTAACAAATCCTTTCACTGAAAGCCTACAACCATGTTTTCCCATTGCACCCTGGAACTGAATGCAGAACTGCTGAGGTCAAAGGCTCTCTGGGTTACAGGACTATTGCACAAAGTGGTAGTTTGCTCCAGGGATGTGTTAATGACGACCCAGCGTAAAACATTTTTGGTGAGGGAGGGACACATATTAAGGGGGGGGGGGGGGGGGGGTGGGGGG
>NW_005842643.1:833950-835894 GCF_000455745.1 Alligator sinensis
CTACAACACCACTCCTCCCCATTTACATGTTTTTATCTATATAGATCTCCCCAATAAGTACTGCAAACTTTTTGAAAGTTACACAACGTGATTTTAACATGGATTGGAAAGTCTATGAGGTAAAGGCTACTATGTTGTAATTCAATCCCATAATAGTTACAGAGCAGAAGGGCTCCAAGATCTCCCTAAAATGTGGAGTGACAATAGTTATCCTAGAGTTTCACATCCCTTTGTTTTTCTTGGGTCCCACCAAAAGTTAGCTGGACTTTTAAATTGATGGAACGCTGTGTGATAACATTCACACTTCGCATTTCCGCACCATGCTGCACACCTAATACAATAAATTTAAAGGCCACAGAAAGGGAATCATTTTGAAAAATTTCTAGGGACTTAAAATAAATTTGGGGGTCAAGTTAAATTGTTGCCCGATTTTCAAATTTCTCTGTGCAACTAGGATGACTAGAAGCATACTTTAAGTTACATACACACACTTAAAAAAAATCTATCTATATCTATCTTTCTATATCATGGAGCTCTTCTGTACTATAACCATTATGGCATTGAGTTGCACCATTGCAGTCCTTACTTCCTTATAAGACAGTCAGTGCTTTATTTCATAGACTTTATCAATCCATTGTACACACATGTATGTATATGCTTTCATTTATAGGTTAATGAAAGTTTGGAATCTTATAGTATACTAGCCAACTGCCCATCAAAAGTGAGGGGGGACAGGCCGGGGGGCAGGAGAGGGCTGGGATGGAGTGCTGCCACCTAATGCCCCATCCTGCCACTGTTCTGTCTCTTACAGGGACCGGGGGTGGGGGAGCCAAGGCCAGTGCTGCTGGCCTCGGCTCCCCAACCTCCTGTCCGGTCCTCAGCACTGCCTGCAGGTAGTGGGGTGGGGAAGCCAAGGCCAGAGCTGCTAGCCTCAGCTCCCCAACCCTCTGTCCAGTCCTTGGCACAAATCATGGCAGTGCTCCCCCATACTTGAAGCACTCTGATTGGCCGTTTCCATCAGCCAATCAGAGTGCAAATAAAGCATGACAGACAGACAGACTTAGGCTTCTATAATATTAAAATAACTCAAAGAACTGGGACTTGCAAAACTTGCTGAAACTACAACAGTTGGCAACATTTATGAAAAACTATTCCTCAACTCTCTTATGAGGTAAGCAAGAAGGATCATCACTTCGGACAGAATGGCAATATTGTCTAGGGGTGCACCAATAGAGATTTTTGAGGCCCATACTGACAGCTGGTTTTTAAGGAGGCATATCAGCCAATACCAATCTGATTTCTGATACCAGCCCGGTAGCTTGAAGAGCAGAGTCCAGCTGTCAAGTCTGTTGTGATGGAAGGTGAGGGGAAATGAGAAGGGGCATTGGCGGGAGGAGCAGGGGTGGGGGGGGGAGAGGGCAGATCAAGGCTCCTGTGGTGAGGGAAGGAGTTGAGCAGGGGCTGTCATAGGCACCGGGGCAGGGCAGGGACGCAGGCACAGGACAGAGCTACAAGCAGCTTGTTCGGGGGGTGCGGCTCCCGTCATGTGCCCTCCAGATCTGTGCAGGGCAGGGTGGCTGCTGCAGCGGGGCAGGCTGAGCTCTTCCTGGTGGGGGACTGGGCTGGGCTGCACTCCTGCAGGTGGCAGCAGTTCTGGGAGGGTGCTATGGGGGGGGGGCTGGAGCCACCCCAAAATTCACCATAGTCCCCCTAACTCTCCCTCCCAGCACCGTGACCGTCCATCCCTGGGGGTTACAAGAAATAATGGTCACAAGCTAGCAGAGAGCAGATTTAGACTGGACATTAGGAAGAACTTCTTCACAGTTCGAGTGGCCAAGGTCTGGAACGGGCTCCCAAGGGAGGTGGTGCTCTCCCCTACCCTGGGGGTCTTCAAGAGGAGGTTGGATATAAATCTAGCTGGGGTCATCTAGACCCAGCACTCTT
>NW_005842643.1:836267-836511 GCF_000455745.1 Alligator sinensis
CTCATCCTCCTGCTCATTGCAAATAATTATGATGTCATAGGGATAACGGAGACAAGGTGGGACTCCACCCATGACTGGACCACGGGTATAGATGGCTATACCCTGTACAGGAGGGATCGTGTAGAGAAAAGGGGCGGGGGTGTAGCTCTCTGTGTTAAGGAAAGCTACACGGCCCTGCAAGCCGATATTGGTGACCAGGGTGGACGGCTGGAGACCCTCTGGGTTAAAATCCATGGGGAACACG
>NW_005842643.1:838826-844866 GCF_000455745.1 Alligator sinensis
CCACATTGAACACCTTGAAGAGCAAACTGGATGCTCATCTTGCTGGGATCCTATGAACCCGGCTGACTTCCTGACCTTTGGGCAGGGGGCTGGACTCGATGATCTTCTGAGGTCCCTTCCAGCCCTAATGTCTATGAAATCTAGTGAGGTCCCTTCTGACCTTAAAATCTATGAATCTATGAATCCTGAGCACAGACCGACCCAGCCCCCCACTGGGAACAGCTCTGCACAGCCCTGGCCCCAGCCCACCCTGCCCTGCACAGATCTGGGGGGCACACGCCCCCCCTCCCCGGGTGAACACAGTGGCAGGAACCGCCTCCCTCCCTCCCTCCCACTCCCACGTCACACCAGCTAGGCAGTGCCTGCCCCAGCCCTTGCAGCCCCAGCCCCACTCCCTTCCTCACCGTGGGGGCCTCGATCTGCATCCCACATGCCCCTTCCTTCCCCCCTCCCCGTCCACCACAACAGAGTTACCAACCGCATACAGCTGTCCAAGCTGCTGGGCTGTGCCCCTTGCTGCCTACATCCTGCGCTGCGGCTGCGCACCTGCACGGAGCATTATCACCCAAATTATCGGTCACATCAGGCCGATTTCCATCTGATACAGTCAATTTTCTTTATGTTGGTGCAGATCCAATATCAGACCAATGTATTGGCGCACCTCTAATATTCTCAAGTTATACTCAGGCTGATGGAAGTTGTGGGAATTTACCACCTTTGAAACATACAGCCATAAGTGTCCAACACATTTTAGCTGTTCAATACAGATGCCTCTGAGTACAGTGTGGGTGCACATGCAAGATAGAAGGAAATTTGAATTTATTTTGTAATGAAGGTTACTCTCAAAACTCATTTTAGCCATACTAACCAAAATAAAACTTAATGAACAAACAAACCCCCCACCCCCAACTTTTCAAATACAGGGGTTTTCAGGTCAGATTTTAATGACCCTGTGAACAGCACAAACTGCTTTTAGGAAAAAAGAATAAGACATTGTGCTTAGAATTAACAACAAAAGCGGATGCTGGATCATAAAAAGATTCAGGTTCTACTATAATTGCAGTTGTAATGGATCAACTTTAGTTGCATCATACTATTATCCTTCCCTTTTTATTACAGAAAAAATCTGCATGGTCTCAAAAGGTGTGCTATGGAAGCACAACAGGAGGAGAGGCTAATGGGAGTGGGAAGACATTGACAATAGTACTATGTTGCAATAAGTAAAGGAAATTAGGGAAAATGCAGAATACTTTAAAAGCGGTGTCTCCGTTTTGCTGTTCAAAACTGTGGAGAAGAAAAAATTCAAACAAAGCTACATGGAAGACAGTAAGCAAAGGGCTTACAGCTTCATTTCAAGACAAATATTTCAACTGTTTAGCTTAAATAGTAAGAAGAGTACATGCAATTCATAATGGGCTCTTACAGCTGACATTTTAATCTTTAGATTGGAAACTAGGCACCTCTACAGATAGGTGTCAAGTACATAATCCATCAGGAGTTGAACATGTACTAAATCTGTGAAATAAGAAATTTATCTATCACACTCCCCACTATATCTCCTCACTTTTTTGTCTTCAAGTCATTCTCAAAGAACAGATGTGTGCTTAAACTCTTGGTTAATACTGGGAAAGCACAAATCAGCAACTAGCTTGGGGTTCTGACAAGTCTAGGAAAACATGCTATAAACTAGTCAGAGAGACTTTGATGGAATCATTTCCACTGAAAGCAAAGTGTTTCACAAACTTGGGCTGATTGCACTGGATTTTTTTTTTTTTTTGGTTAGGAAAAAAAAAAGAACAGGGAGAAAAAATATTCTGATACTACTGAAACATCCGTCTTTGGACACGGTCAGAACAAATGTTTTGAAATGACCATTTTGAAATATTGAAATTTGTGTTCTCGTCTACTAGAAACACCAGCACAAAGAAAGAAATGAAATAGAAACAGTGTCATTGTGAAGATTAAACACCTTGAATGCCCTGAAATACAGATCTGGGGAAGAGAGGAAGATTCAGAGTTTCCTTTTGGGAATCTGATTTCTTAGTCAACTGGGTTGTGAAGACAAGTTTGTAATTTCAATTCATCTCAGAAATTGAATCTTTTGCCAATGCAAAGCTCTCCTACATACCCAAGAATGGAGGACAGATTAGAAACCACAACTCTATTTAGCAGTTTATACTGTTCACTAGAAGTGCAGTTGCACCAGGTATCTTCATGATGCTGAAGATTTGCTTTATGCTTCAGGTTCAGTCAGGGAAGGGAGCATTTAATGCAGCTCATTTCAAAGCAGAAAATGCATTTTAACTATACAATACCAAGTCACTAAAAGGCTCTGATCTGCAAACATTTGCTCAAAACACGTGTTAAAGCAGCAGTTCCCAATCTGTGGTAGGGGTACCACCAGTGGTACCACCAGTGGTACACAGACAACCTGTCAGTGGTACCCACTAACAATTTATTATAATTACTTTATATGACAAAAATTTGCTGGTGGTACTTAAGGTTGTATCATTTTAAATTGGTGGCGTGCAATCTGTCAGAGTTTGGGAACTTCTGTGTTAAAGTATACACACATCAGTCAAAAGATATCACCTCTACCACAAGAGTTATAGTCTAACTAGATATCTAGTTGGTCTAATAAAAGATATCGCCTCTACAGTTGGGACTGTTTTTGCCTTTAGACTAACATGGCTAGAACTTATACCCCCTACACACATCAATGTAATTTACAAAGATCTAATGTAGTTACCTCAGGAAACAGGAACAGCAATAAAAATAAATTATGTGAACTAAAATGGCATTGGTGTTGTACGTCTGCTCTTATCCCAGGGTAGCCATTTGATCAATACACACAGCCAACTACTTGCACTACCACCACGTGGCAGTGGGGTATTATACTAGCAGTATTGCAGTAGTTACCCCAGGATAGCCATTTGTCTGCTTTGGATCCCAGTAACTTACCTACGCTTAGAAAGCAAAGTGGTTCCCAATCTGTGGTATGCGTACCATCATTGGTACACAGACAGCCTGCCAGTGGTACACGTTAACAGATTTATTATAATTACTTTTTATGACAAAAAATGTGCTGGTGGTATTTAAGGTTGAACTGAAAAATATGCTGGTGTACCCAAGGTTGTACCATTTTAAATTAGTGGTGCACAATGTGTCAGAGTTTGGGAACTGCCGAATTACATCAATGTCTGCATTGTTGCCTGTCAGGCCCAGAAGCACATTTGTGACTGCACTTGCAACTTCAGTGGGGCTGTTCATCACAAGAACAGTTATGCTTCTGCTTTGTGGTTTTGGACTATAACATTCAACTTAGGGAGAACTTAATACTAGCTTACAATAGTTCTGCCTTGAAATCAGGGTCAAGGGTGAACTTGTAAACAACTCCTAAGAGGGCAAGTTTATTTTTCATTTATATTATTTATAACATAACTTAATAGCTACAAGTAGTATCCATTGTAGCCGAGAATCTCTAGCACAGTGTAGCAATAAGTAATATCTATCTCAGGAAAATTAAGAATGACGATCTAACAAGAATTCTTCAACTTGTTTCTCTTTTACTTACTGTTTTAGGCTCCTGGAAAGTGTACAGTTAAATAAGATCATTAGTGTTCTTTTTATTCACTTTTTCTACCTACAGTTATTGTTTCAAGCACACAGGGTCACACTGCTAGTCCAATCAAAAAGCTGGTATCCTGAATTGAGCAGCGGCCAATTCTGCATATTCCCCAGTCCCTCCATATCAATAAAACTAGCCAACTATAAAATGTACAATATGGCAAAAAAAAAAGAGAGCTTCCTGACCGCAGTGACAATCAGATAGGGTAAATCTCCATCCTGAAACTATCCAAGCCTTTCTAAATACTTGTGTTATTCTATTAACTACAGGATTTCAATTAGCATGGCAATTTAGCCAGTCCCCCTGTTACATCCAAGTAGAAAAATCCATTTATTTCACATAACTAGGAAGCATATTAGCCAAAAAACCTTTTTTTTTTTATATATAAGTATTTTGAGCATTGACACCTTTTCCGAGTGAAGAGGAGCTGGAATGGAAGAATCTGGATTTTCACACACACAGGGTGCCTTCAGTCAGTTAGATCTCATTAATGGCACAGAACACGAGGGAGCTAAACTGGAGGGAAGGAGAAGTAGAAAAGTTGTGATGAAAAGGAGAAAAAAAAACCCAGAGTTCTGATGCAAAACCCCAAGGGCTTTTAGGAAATTAATCCTTCTCAGCTGACTAGTCATCCCCACCAACAATCCACCAATGCTTCACATGGGATCTCATGACACGGATATGAAAAAGCAACTAAGTTTTAAAACTTTACACTGAATTTTTTTTTGGGTGGGGGGACAGAGGAGAGGAAAGGTAAACAGAAGAGCAGAAGAATTAATTCTATAGGGAATGTGTTTCTCAGAAAACAATTTTTGTTAATAAGTAGAAATATGTAGGCTATGTTTTAAGGCATTTGTTTCTTTTAAAAAAAAAAAAGAAAACAGTTGCTTCAAATGTATTTAGGTAAGAGGCGATAGGCGTTCCTGGTAGTGAACGTACCCAATTGCGGTGGAAAGCAGACCTAAAAAAGAGACTGACTGACATAACATCTCATTGCAAATTAAAATTATATTAAACAGTCTGAATGAGAGACCAACTCTGCAGAATTTCCTTCAAATTATTGCGTCCGAGGACAGGAGTTGTTCCATGTAAAGTGTGGACGAATGTAAATGCTGCCTTTCAAGAAAACTGAAAGCTGTGTAACAGTACTTAGCAGGAGCACTGTATTGCTTGTCATTTCCCTTTGTTTTTCTCTACCTGACAAGTCCGTCTGGGACTTAAAAGGGGGAGTGGAGGAGGAAGAAGTCTAGGCAAGCCTGTCTTTCAGAACTAACTGTCATTAATCCCACATATAACATACACATCATATTTACCAGCATGTTTGTAGCCTTTAAAAGCTTTCTACCTTTAAAACACTACCCCAGACACTAAAATAAAGACAGGGACCTCTCCTTCTCTCCAGAAGCAATAGAAAAGGCTCTCCCCGCTGCTGCAGCACTGCATTAAAAGTGTCATTACCCTTTCGGGCTCCTCAAGTGTGCACAGCACACGTACAGATATCTAAGACTGCTCCTGATAAATAGTGCTTTCTGCCGAGCTCCCGCATAATCCCTTTTGAAATCTGAATCGCCTGTGAATGCTGGCACAAGCCACTTTATTAAGGATTTGGTGCAGCATGCCAAGAGGGACGGTTTTCATAGGAGGTGCATTCCTTCTCCCCCAGAATTGTGACGGCGGAGGCAGAAGAGAACTGGAGGAGAAAGTTGCATTGGCAAAGGAGGGGAATTCGGGAAGTTTTTCAGGAGAAGCCAAAGCCAGCAGGGAAAGAGCAGCTGAGCTGCTCAAGCTGACGCCACTTGAGCTGCTCAAGCTGAACCAGCCCCTAACCCTTTTCTTCAAGGAAAGGAAAGGGAAAAGGAAAAGATTGAGGAACATTTCCCACCCCCAAAGGTCTTTTCTTTTTCCCTGTGTGGAGGTTTGGGGGTGGCTGCACATAAACCTTCTTGAGCTAAGGGGCTACAATGCACTCCGCTTGCGGGGCACTGCAAAGTACATGTGCATGTCTGTGCAAGAGTGAAGGTGGCTGTGCGTGCGCAAGTGTGAATGCCTGTGTGTCTGTCTGGGTGTGTGAGAGAATATGAGCGTCTGTGCGTGTGTGACAGTGAATGTGTGTGTGCCTGAGCGTCTGTAGGTGCGAGTGTGAATGCAAGTGTGACTGTGTGTGCGAGACAGTGTGAATATGCGAGTGTGCGAAGTGTTCATGCGAGAGGGTGCAGGCGCGTGCGCGTGCGAGCAGGTCTCACCTGCTGGGGCGGGGAGCCGAGCAGCATCTCCAGGTAGTAGCCCCGGCCGGCGTCTCCCTGCAGGTTGTCCACCATGGCCCAGAAGTTGAGGGCGGCGGCGGGCTCGGCGGCCAGGGCCAGGCCGGCGGGCGGGGGCGGGGGGGCGCTCGGCGGGGACACCCGCAGCGGC
>NW_005842643.1:845103-864806 GCF_000455745.1 Alligator sinensis
CGCCCGGGGCTTTCCGGCTGTGCAGGAGCTGCCCTTTGCCCCTGGTCTCTCTCACACACTTTGAAGGAACTACCCTTTCTTCTTCTTGTCCCCAACACCCTTCCCTCCATGGGAACTACCCCTTTTCTCTGGTCAACACCACACACACACACTCTCTCTCTCTCTCTGAAGGAAAGAACTACCTCTTTCCTCCTCTCTCTCTCTCTCTCTCTCCCCCCTCACACACACTTCGAAGGAACCACCCCTTTCTTTCCTCCTGTCCCCAACACACATACAGCACACACTTTGAAGGAAGTATCCTTTTCCTTTTGTCTTACACAAGCACAATCACTTTCTACCTTTTACAGGATCTATCCTTTTGCTCTTGTCCCCAACCCCCCCCCCCCCCCCCCCCCCCCCAGCTCTCCATTTCCTCTTGTCAACACGACACACACATTTTGAAGGAACTACCCCTTTCTCTCTCTCTTCCTCCTCTCTTGTCACACACAATCATGCACATTGTGCAGGAACTACCCCCTTCCTCTTGTTGCATACATACACACTTTCAAGGAACTACCCCTTTTTTCCTTCTTGTCCCCAACAACTGCCCCCCCCCCCTTTCCTCCCATCTCCAGCACACACTTAAAAGGAAAGGGGTACTTCCTTCAGTCTCACACAGGCACAATCACTCACTCTTACAGGAGCTACCCTTTCCCTCTTGTCCCCAACACGTACACACTTTGAAGGAACCACCCCTTTCTTTCTTCTTGTCCCCAACACCCCACTATCCCTTTCCTCATGTCCCCAACACGCATGTCCACTGCAAATCACTTCTGCCCTAGACTTCCAGCTCCTTCCCTCCCTCTCTCTCTTTCATTAATGCCTGACTCCTCCTCCCTCTTCGCTTGGAAAGGCTAGACAGCTGTCACCCACAGGCAGCCAGGGAAGAAATAAGTTGGGAGCAAGCCATTATCTCCTCAGCTGGAAGAAAGGTCCTGCTTTCCCTGGCTGCCCACAGCCCCCAAAGAACTTAGGGCTTCATCGTGTCACAGTGCCCACACAAAGTGGGAAGGGGGTTGGTAAGGTAGGCTCAGGCCTGGAGATGTCCCCAGCTGAGACTGTGGAGAGAGCAGAATGGAAGGAGAAGCTTAAGACAGCACCGGAAGCAAGTGTGTTTGCCATAAATTGGCAATTGCCTCCATCTCACAGGTCACAGGAGGCTGCCAGCTTCATCACACCTATTACCTCAGTACAAACAGCTGATGTGCTGGGATTAATGTATAAATTGTGATCAAGGGAACAGTGTCTGCCTTTTATACACAATACAATAGTTGTTAGGGGTGATCATAGTGGAAGAGAACCCTCTAGGACATTAATTTGCAACAGCACCTGTCTATAACAACAGTGTTCCCCACCAGGGTGCTGCAATCCCCCCTGGGCTGCCTTGAGATCCTTTCAAGGGTGCTGTGGGGTGTCATGCAATGTTAGCATTATCAGGTGTGCAAACACAATTCACAAGACAAACCTGGAGATTTCAAATAGGAGCTGTTGCCATTTTGGAACCTGATGTGGTCTTTTCCAGGTTCTTTGCAACAGAAGAATTAAAAAAGGCTAAGAGCTAACATTTTTGGAGAGGGCGGCTTGAGTCTAAGGAGGAGGGGTGCCTTGGGTCTAAAAAGGTTGAGATCCATTGTTCTGTAGTAATAGTCTGTACTGCCCAGGGTGTTCTGCATGAATTGTAGTTCCAGGAAATGCAGTCTCACGTTGGAAACCACATGGGGCATTAAACCTTCATAATGCAAGTGACTATTAAGAAATCACGCAAGTGCAGCTTTCCAAAGATGGGAACCCTTAGCAGACTCATGTTCTACCATCAACAATATTGGTCTTCGCACCTCTTGAATAACAATAAAGTGCCAGATAATTAAAAGAAGCTGAAAGTCTGAAACCCTTAACAAAAATAAAAGGATGCCAGGCAAGTCCAATCAGCACCATCTCCTTTTTTCCCTTCAGAGGATGCGTCTGACTGCACAGCTGTTAAGCAAGTATTAAATGACTGTGCAGTAACCGCTGTTACTAAGCAATTGCAGTGGCGCATGGATCATTTCTGACCCAACTGTGCAGTAGCATTGGTGTCACGGTTTGTGGCCGCTGAAGTTACGTCGCTACCTACACCGATATAGCCCAACGATAAGTAAAGTGGGAAATGTCTGTCCCTAATTCAGAGTCTAAAGAATCACTAAACAATTTGCTGCCCTGGGCAACCACTTGTCTGTCTTCCTGTGTAAACCATCACCGAGTTAAAAGGATTTAGGAAGGGGAGCTTGCAGCCTGCTAGAGAGGAACCTCCCTTACTTTCAAATACACTTTTGAAAGGATCTGGAAGGGTTTTACAGGCATCAGTCAATCAATCCTGGCAAATAGCATTATTTCCATTTTACAGCTGAAACTAGTGAGGTCTAGTAGCAACTTGTGGGTGAAGAGGGAGGTGGAAGGGCAATGGGCTTTCCCTGAACGTTGCCTGGCAGCTCCATCTTTAAGAAAAAGACATCTGGTGAAACCCAAACCTTCTCTGAATGCTAGAAGGAAGGAAGAGCTTTTTCTCTTTCAAGCCCTTCCCAGGGGCATCTAACTTTCACATGATAATTGCTCCTTATGCCTCAGGTTTTGAACCCTCCCCACTATTTCCACCCCTCCTGAATAGTTTCAGTGCAGTTACTGCAGCTCAGAGCTTTCCCAAGTAACCAAGCTAAAGAGGTTCTCCTTATTTTCAGTGGTGTCTGCAGGGTTGACTAGAGAAACTGATCGAGTTTTGTTAATTCCACTCAGCTGGTGCATTTGACAGGCTTCTTGTCTTTTTCACTGATGTCTGTGGAGCGCTTAACAGTCAGGGGTAACTGATTAGAGTTTTGTTAATTCTAATCTGCTGCTACCTGGGAAGATTATGAGCAGGGACAGGGGCAATCCTTTTTTTTTTTTTTTTTTTTCCTGCTTGCGGACTCAGGTGGACAAAGCTGATTAAGTTCATATTCAGGAGGTTCATTTTCACATTATTAAGGGTCAGAACAGCCAGTTTCAAACTTTATGGACCAAAGAATCACTGCCAACCACTAAAAAGTCTCACAGACAGCTTCGCAAATTAACTGTCAAATTGAAAGGGGAAGATAGTATGATCTACAGACCAGCTGCAAACCACTTACCATGGAACACAGATCACAGTTTGGGAACCAGTGGTTTAGAAACTATATGTTTCAATAAAAAGCTTGAATTCTGCAGGAATTATGTAAGACTCCTGGCTGAGGGAAATATTCTACTTGTCTACTTGCTAGGTGAGTAGATTTTTCAAGTTCAGCTATCCCTGGTCTCTAGCCCCCTACAAACCTAGATAGTAAAATCATAAAATACCACTTGTATCTTAGGTTAAGAGCAGCAAAATAACCCTGAGACTGGCAATCTTTATAGTGTCACAGCAATGGTGGTAAGTTGTTCAGTTAACAGGAATCAAAGAATTAGGACCTCTATAAAAGAGCTGAGAACATGGGGTAATGGTCCCACCTCTCCAGGAAAAGGAAATTAAAAAACTAATCAGGAATGTAATTTTGTGCCCCCTCACAGCAATAAGGTTATATATAATGAGCAATTCTCAACCTTATTTTAGACTGAAGGTATTCCTCAGAAAATGCTGATTCTTAGTTTTCACTTATTTTGACTATGGAAAAAGTAGCAATTCTTCTGTTGAAAAGAACTCAAGAGACAACAAGTTGGAATGTTTTTGATACTGGCTTCCTATTTAAAATCTTTAGGTGTATTTTGGGAATTAGTGCATTGTGTGCCTACCACCCCCCATGGCACTCTTGAAAGGATCTCAAGGCATTGCACCCCCAGGGTAGCATGGCATCCTAGCTGAGAATCACTGATGTATGTAGATCAGTCAGCAGCTACATTTTATTTTACGATACTCTAAGTGCCTTTGTTGCCAAGATACGGTATCATCTCCAGATAAGATAATTGCAATTAGAGAAAGTCTATACTTTCCAAAGTATGCAATGTATGCTGTGTTCTTTTCCAAATATTCAAATGAAAACTAGTCTTTTTGTAACATTAAATCAGTTGTTAAAAGTTTTTATGTACCTGGTCTCCTTTTGCACTACAAATGCTATGAGTCAAGCATCTTCTGCATGCAGGTTTGTATTTTCTCTGTTTATAGTAAATTATGTGTGCATATATTTCAGATGCACTCACACATCATCACCACAGCAGGATCTGTGTCTGACCATACAGTGGTGTACTGTATTATTTCTGCCTCTCTACATCTTTCCTTTATTCATGCAGGTGGTTTATAACGATGGCTTTGACTCTACAGCAGTGGTCATCAACCAGTGGATCTCGATTCAGTGGTAGATCTCGGAGCCTCTTGGAGTCAATCCAAGGCTAGGGTGGGGGGCTGAGTGCCTATGTGCATGCACACGCATGTCCTAGTCCAACAGGTCAGTTCACGGGGGAGAGGAGGGGAGGGAAGGGATGGGGGCTAGATCAAGGCCCCCATGGTGAGGGACAGTGCCACAGAGGCAAGAGCAGGGGTAAGCTGAGTGGGGCCCTAGCTGGGTGGGACTTGCCTGGTGGGGAGGCACACCCTCAAATAATTTTTTCTCCCTTTGCCACGATCTGTCCCCACCCCCTTCCCTCCCTACAGACTTACCTGATGGGTGGTGGCGGCACATGTTACATCTTGGGTTGCTTTTAAATGCCAAAGGCAATCGCCTACTTAGGCTAGAGACCACTGCTTTAGCTGATGTACGTTATCCCTGCCAGCTCCTCATTTTCATCCCTTTAAGCCCGTGCCTTGGTCACAGATACAGCTCCTGTTGGTGTGCTGGACTTGTGGTATAATTAGTGCAGTAGGATGCAGTTAGGAGGTACTGGAGACAATAAATAACATTTCAGCAGCAGTTTCTGATCTTCCAAAGACCTGGTGGTTTTAGAGCATAGCTCGTTCATGCAAGATACTAACACCTATTGCATGCTACATATAGACCAACACTGCTGGTGCAGGAGCACTGTGTTGTGGTATCTGACCTGTAGTGACTAGCAGTAGGTGTGTCTACATGAGATGCTTTACTGCATATTAGACTAATCTAATACATAGTAAAGCGTCACCTTCTACATGTGCACAGCAATTACTGGAGAGTAGATCAGACTACTGTCCCATTTTCTAGTACCTGTAATTACAGGTCCTAGACATTAGTGCATTAAACTAATGTGTCAAAGCGCACGTGTAGACAAGTGGGAGTAAATTTCTCTCAGTCAGCCCAGGTAGCAGGGGGTCACAAGGGGTGGAGAAAGCTGTCCTGGCTTGGTGCGATGCCATGTGAAGATCGGGACCTGTCTCAGTCTCTATGTGGCTGAGAGGGAGCTGTCCTATCTTCCCCTTAAAGAATATTACTCTGTTGGAGATCCCCGTCTGGAAGAGGAACCAATTTGACAAGACTAGGGGTGGAATTCCTCCTATCCATGGTGGTAAAACTTGCAAACTGTAGGGACAACCACTGGAAATTTGCCATGCTTAACAATCTCACTGAATAAGAAAAAAATCATCAATCACCACCTTCCAGGAGTGGGGGGAGATTCAGGTGGACATTAACAAGATGCCAAATTAGGAAACAGACAGCAAAATTTGCCTCTCCCCTGCCACTATCTGTCCCATCTGGCCTGCAGACTGAAAATGAAAAGCACCAGGAATCTGGTTACTGCTGTTCCAAATGAACTTCTTTTTTAAGTCAGCCACTGGGAGTTATTACCCAGGCAGTGTGAGACGGTGTTGTCATGCTAGTAACTGTGTAACTGCTACACCAGTCAAATGTTATAAAGAGAATAGTGTTTGCTAAAATATGTGCTTATGGTTGAGATATAATTCCAGTCTTGATTCTTTCCTTGTACTAATCAATTCAAATGTAGTATAATCCAGTACAAATAGTTATAGGCTTACACTTTTTTACTGCTTGAATCCTATCTCAGACAAAGTGCCTGTCCAGGGAATGGTGAGATGGTGTTGGGGGGCTATGAAAACCTCAACTTTGCTATCCAATTGCTGGCCACACCCTCACTACCACATCAGTGAACCTGCCTTGAAGGAAAAAAGATGTGCTTTAATTTATAGCCCCTGATGGGCAAACAAGCCCAAAACACATATAGGCATGAGGTTTATGTCTCAGGTTGGTCAAAGGGTGGCACGGGTTGGACTGAAAATCTGCTGGGAGGCCAGGGTAATCCTCCACTGTACATACAGTATAACTAACTTGTCCCATCACACCTCTTCTCTCTCTACCCCACTTTCCCCACATGTAAGTGTTTTTGTGATCAGAACTGGATAAAATGGAGCGATTGTGTTTGCTGAATGCTTTGCAGAGCTGTGGCTGGCAGGGGTCATACCTACTTATTTTGGGCTTGTTGGATGTACAAGAGAAAATGAAATAACTTTGGGATGTTGGCAAACAGAATGGCATGAACAAAATGCATGATATTGTCTACTTTGTTTGCAAGCTGCCCTCGGTGAACAAGCTTAATCAGAGGAACTCATTGAACCCCCCCCCCGTCCTCCCCGCCGCCCCAACACACACACTATTTTCACATTATTTCTTCTGTATTAAAAGTTTAATGATATTTCAATTTGGTTACTCTCATAAATATACAGGCATTTTGTGACAGATTTATTATGGTGTCTGGCCAAGATTTAGAAAGCAGCTGGAGGCAGTTTCTTTTTTGCAATCAGCAGCCTAAATTAATTTATTCTAGAAACCTAGTCTGGCACCTGACACTTACACTAAATCCCTGCAACCTCTTCTCATATGTGCTCTTTAGTTTCCCTTTCTTTTGTGTCATGGTGCTAGCAAGTAGTTCATGTAGAAGGCTATGTACCTTGGGCAAGTTTACTGCAACCCATGATAATTTATGCCTGGATCTGCAGTTTGCTTAATTTACATTCCTGAAGCCAGTGAATGCCTCTCATAGAGGATAATACTTTGCTGGGGTTCTAGTTTAGGTAAGTGGGTAGTGCTTAAGCAGTTTATATAGAAAGCAAAAACTGCAAGTGACCCCTAGACTTCAATCCAGTGTGGCTGAGTGACACTTGGTTGAAGGAGGGGAGGGGAGTTTTGGACTGACAGCCCAGGCACATGTACTTGTAGATTAATTGGGTGGCTTGGGGAGGAGTCAGTAGAAAAAAGTATCTGCAGGCTGATTTGAACTCAAAGTGGCCTAGTAGTATAGCTAGGGTAAGCACAGCAGTCCTGGGAGCTGATTTAGAGGGGAGATGCTAGTAGCATCCACAGTGCTCTGCACTCTCTTCCATTGGGCCTTTTCCCCTTCCATCCTGCTCTTTGGTGCTCCACAGCATTTCTACCCGGGGTGCCCATATTGCTAGTTACCCCCTGCACCCAGTTCTGAAAGTGATGCTTTTTCTATGTAATATTTGCTGTTTTTAATCCAAGACAGTAGCAGAAATATGAGTGGAGTCCTAGTCGCATTGAAATCAATGAGAAAATTATCACTGAGACCAGAAGTATAGACATCAAATTAGGCTATTTTGCTTCTAATGTAGAAATAGTCCAGTAATTGAGTTCAAATGTTTCCTGACTTCTTAGAATGAATAGATTTACCGTAGAGACATATCCAAATAGATATCTGAAAGAATAAGGGCTTATCATCATTATTCCACAGTCATCCATATCCTCCTGGCAAGTAAACTGGTGGGAAAATAAGGTGCATCTGATAGAGGTAGATAGCTATCAAACTTGTAAAATACAGCTTTGTTAGTATCCTCCTGCTCCTCTGGAGGGACTAGGGAGAAATGAAATAGAATTGTGTTTCACAGAATGAACTCCTGTAGCAACTGTAATATTAGTTCACAATGTTCCAGAGTATATTTAGCTTTTTGAGTGTTATCTCTCACAAGAAATCCCAAACATTACCAAAAACTCGCAAGTAATTTAAAATCTGATAATGAACTATTTACAGCTGTGAGTGTGGGACCTTCTGCTAAGGCAGGGCAAAAAGACTTTAGGTGTTTCAAGGTGAGCCAGGTGCACTTAACTACTAAAAAGTATCTGTTATGTTAAAACAAAGTGGTCATGAGGGATGGGTTTAACCATGAGCCACAGCAAAATATCATGTGTCTTATTTCAAAATGACCCAGAAAGATATGTGAATCTAGGAGAAATTTGGTTACATTTTTAGCTATACTATTACATGCATCCACATTTCAATTTTTCTGTCTGTCGTAGTTCATTTCTTTCCATCTGGATAGGGTCTCATAGGTCTTCTTGTAATTTATGTTTCTTACTGTTTGTTCCAACTACCTAGCCATGGGAATATTTATGCTTGCTTTTTGTCATTCTTTGCTTTCAGGAAACAATGCACCAGGGAGGCTGTTCCAATGAGGTAGATTCCCATGGGCAGAAAGTCAAATAAGGCACAAATTTAAAAGAAAAAAAATTAAGAAATTTCAGGTCATACTGCCTTTCTTTATAATTATGCAGCCCCCACAATGGAATGGACTTATCCTTTATAATGGCAGAATTGGCTCCTTTTATTTCAACCAATTTTTTTCTTCAGTCCAGATAGTTTTTATGCTATTTGTTTTGTTAAGGCATAAAATAGTGTCTTATAAGTGGAACTGGTAGGGTTGCCTATAGTTTCAATCACCCAGCACTTCCCATTCTAAAACCCTTCTTTCAGTGACTTCTAATTTTGCTAAAATTTAAGTATTTAGTCTGACATTTTCCATGGTGGGTGTCTGTCTCGGGCTGAATTTTTTTGGGGAAAATTTTAAATAAAACAATTTAGCCAATTCTGAGAGCAGGCCTAGGGGGAAAAAATGCATAGTTCTGTGACTTACGAAAATATTAGCAGTCTTTCCTTTGTGAAGCTCTAGCTTTCCCATGCATTGGAGCAAAGACTTGAAATTTGGGAGGGAGGTTGCCCTATTGTAAGGGATACTCTTCTGATGTCTTCTGATGCTTTTGTGAAAATTAACCTGAATGTAGTTGTTATTAGCCTCTGAAATATCAGTTTGGACTTAATCAGTACTGAATTGGCTTTGGCATTTAATTTCCTTGAAGATTCTATCTGCACTGAGCATGCTTTTACAGTTTCTGTATTTTGATGTGGATGAGTGTAAATGTGTATGCCACAAACACACACGGACATACTTTATACATATTTCAAAGCAGAGGACTTTTGAATGTGAAGACTGAAATCTATTTAACAAATAAAATAGCACTGGAAGAGACCTTGAAGTTATTTAGTCCAGCCTCCTGCTTGAGGCAGGGTCATTCCTGTCTAAACCGTTCCGGGCAATATTTGTCTAATCTGCGTTAAGCCTTTTCCAATGATTGAGATCTCTCAATCTAACTAGGTAATCTGTTCTATCACTTAAACACCCTCGCAGTTAGAATGTTCTTCCTAATATCCAACCAAGATTTCCCTTGTTGGAATTTAACTTTGTTACTTTTAACTATGAGGGTGCTTAAGCATTGAAACAGATTTTTAAGTTCATGTCAGGCGAACATTATTCTGGGAAGGTTTAGACAGGGATAATCCTGCCTTGAGCAGGGGTGGACTAGAAGAAATGACTTCTTGCAGTACTTTCCAGGCCTTTTTTTCCAATCATTCTAGCAGCCTATAAAGCTTGTTCTGTTCACAGTGGACACAGAGAACAACTGATTTCCATTCTCTTCATAAGGATCCTTTTATTATTTGAAGAGTATTATCAAATCTTCCGTCTTATCTTCTCTGGACTAAATAAACTGAATTCTTCCTTCTTGGCTGTGTCATGACCCAAAGGGTATGATTTTGTGTGCGCTTCGGCACTGCAGAATTATTTCCCGCCACAAGGAGCTTTCTTTGCATGGTGCAATTCTCAGTTGCATAGAGAACCTGCCATTCGCATGTAAATTTGTTTCCCACTATTGGCTGTTTCTAAATTATTCCCACGTGGCGGCTAGCGATTGGCTTGCTAGCCGTATAAGAGGCTTGAGCGGTTTCTGCCCAAGTTGGAGGACTCCACAACCATCTCGTGGAGGAGGAGAACTTCACATCCATCTCGTGAAGAACTCTAAGCGCGCTGTGGAGCTTAACAAACCCAGCGTGTGCCTTAAGAAGGATATAGGGGCCTGATCCAACCTCTAGCTTCTCCCCGTCGCTGCTTGATCCCTCGACATACCCTTCCCTGCGCGCTCGGTCCACAGAGCCTAGCAAACTTTGTGTGTGTGTGTATCCAGAGCTCTTTCCGGGTTTAAGAGGCTCGAGTTTTCTACAGGTCTTGTTCGTGCGAGTTTTCTTTTCGTTTGTAACTGCAACTTAAGCGAAGTTTCTCCTGCCTGCACTGCGACCATCTACGGTGTAAGTAAAATAATCTTTAATCAACTGCTACGTGTCCGTGCCTAATTCTAGTCTGCCGTGCCAAATTCCCCGACCCACGTGCCAGGGCTGCTGGCCACAGCCCGCCGCGCGCCCCCGAAAGCCTCGGACCGCTCCCGGCCCGAACAGGCTGTCCAACTATTGACCTGCGAGGGAGTAAGTTGTGGCCCCCAGACTCCTGCCCAACCGCTATTCCCCTCTCCCACCCCACAACCTTGTTGCAACTGCAACAGCAGCTGGAGCCTCTGGGCTCCTTCTCCAGCTTTTGCTGCCTGCTTCTGCCATTGAGGACAGTGCAGCTCAGCACAGTGCAGCTTGGGGACCTGAGGGTGAATCTGGGGACATGCAGATCTGCCGTGCAACAGTGGAGGGGGGAGGAGCAGAGGGAGAGGATAGGGAGTATGGATGCTTGGTGTGGTGGTAAAGGCAGAGGTAGGCCTGTGCAGGTGTCTGGTGTGGAGGAGAGGGCAGGATTGGGTCTGTGAGGTGCAGCAGGGTGAAGGGGGTAATCACACAGTCTGGCCAAGGTGGCGCATGGGCATGCAGCCCTGGGCTGCTTAGAAGTCGGATAGCCCTGCTCTAAGTCATTAATGAAGATATTGGAGGACTCAGACACTAATAACAGACTGGGATTTTTTTCCCCCACTGAACACGACATTGAACAGTGTTAGACCTAGGACAGGTCCCTGGGGAACACCCCTTGGTATCTCCTCCCAGTTTGATGTTTAGCCATTGATGACTACCCTTTGAGCATGATTGCCCAATCAGTTATATACTTACCTTATAGTAGTTTCATCTAGACCATGTTTCCTGTGCTTGCTTATGGGAACGTTGTAGGAGGCGCCATTTAAAACCTTACTAAAGTTGGGGTGTGTCACATTTGTTTTCACCTTCCCTCCCAGTTCATGAGGTCTGCTACTCTGTCACAGAAGGAAATTAGTTGGCTAGATAAATTCAGTTTAGGTATTATTTACCAGTCACTATGCTACCCTCTAGGGCTGCATTCAGATGTGCAGACACTGCAGAGGTGTACATTGCAGTGGCAAAAATAGTAGTGGCACAAATTGTGATGCTACATTTTGCCACAGTGTGTGTCCCTGTATGAGGGTGTAGGTTGTAGCCATGTTGGTCTAAGGAGATAGGCAGACAAGGTTCTTTGGGTGAATCTGATATCTCTTATTAGACCAACTTAAATAGTTGGAAAACAATTATTAAGCAAGCTTTTGGGTTCAAAAAACCTTCTCTAGAATACTCCAGCACCAACATCTCCTTTTTAGACACGATGACCAGTATCCAGAATGATAAAATACAGACCACGTTATACAAGAAACCCACAGACCAACATACATATCTGCACAGAACCAGCAATCATCCTGAACACACCAAAAAAGCTGTGATATACAGCCAAGCCCTCAGATACCACCGCATTTGCACTGAAGAGAACACCTGGGATCGCCACCTCACCAATCTCCAAAAGGCTTTCACCCAACAAGGACAGTCCTCCAGAGGGAGAGATCGCACGTTTGAAAGAGCCACCTGGATACCATGTGAAGGACTGCTGCAGTTCAGAAGAAACCCCCCCACAAATCGCACACAGCTGGTTATGACCTATCACCCCTCCCTTGAACCTGTACGGAAAATCCTCAAACAATTGCAACCCATACTAGAAAGAGACCCTATTCTTAAAAAGATCTTCCCAGAGCCACCCATCCTAGCCTTCAAACAAGTATCGAACCCCACCAACCTCATCACCAGAAGCAAACTTCCTCAAGCCCAGAACACACCAAAAGGGTCCAGACCGTGCCATGACAAGAAATGCAAAACTTGCCAACACATCTCCACCACCCCCACAATCACTACACCCCACAACAGAGCCATCAGCATCCCAGGATCTTACAGCTGCACCTCCAGAAACGTAATATATCTCATCCAATGGACCAAATGCCCTGATGGAAAATATGTAGGAGAGACCAAACAACAACTGCGCACCAGAATGAACGCACACCGGAAATCTATCAATGACAGAAATACCCAATTACCAGTGGGGGCACATTTCTCAGAAGAAAACCACTCTCTCTCCAATCTCTCAGTCCTGATCCTCAAGGGAAACTTACAAAACACTTCCCAGAGACGAGCCTATGATCTCCATTTCATCAACCTCCTGGATACTACAAATCATGGACTAAATATAGACATTGGATTTATGACACATTATAACCTGCCTGACATCTGACTCCCCAGGTATCTCTCCACTTTCATCTCCCTTCTCTCTCTTTCCCCTCCTCCCCAGCCTGTCTCTCACCCATTGACTCCTCAGTCTACATTTTCACTGACTACCTGTCTTGCATGCATACCAGCCCAGACTCTGGCTTCTTTACTTTTCATTCCATCCAGGAAGAGCACACACCAACTGCTGAAACTTCCTTAGCCTGACGAAGGGTTTTTGAACCCGAAATCTTGCTTAATAATTGTTTTCAAACTATTTAAGTTGGTCTAATAAAAGATATCAGATTCACCCGAAGAACTTTGTCTGCCTATGTCCCTGTATGTGTGCTTTGTTGAGGGACAAATTGTCCTGCTTCCGGCAAACTGCTCATGCCCAGCTCCTTCCTGCTCCTGGCATGCTGGAGAAGCCAGGGCACAACTGAAGGAGGACCAAGCTTCCTTGTCTTCCAGTATTCACTCCTGTTGTGTGTGCCCTGCTGTTTTTTTTGTTTGTTTGTTTTTTCAAGTCGTGTTTTGCTTTGTTTTTTTTGCTACCAGAATTTCCTGGTAGCAAATTTTGGCTCCATGCTGCAAATTTACAGTGCAGAACACATTTTAGTATTTCCTGTGTGCTGCTTGTGGCACCACAAAGACGTTTGTGATACTACAAACTACATGCCCCTGGTTGTCTGAACATGGCCTAGTTGTTTACAGAATGATGGTTTGATATGTTCTGGTGTTTTTCCAGCTGTAGAAATTAGGCAGACTATTCTGCAAATCCTTTGGTCTTATTTTAATTTTATTTATTTATTTATTTTTTTAAAGATGGGCACTGAATTTCTTCTTTTCTAGTCTTCTGGGACTTCATCTGACTTCCATTTGAAAGATAATAGTCTGTAGCTCTGCAATTACTTCATCCAGTTCCTTGGGTACTCTAGGATGACTCTCATCAGGTCCTGCTGATTTGAAAATATCTAGCTTATCTAAGTAATCTCTGATTTATTTGTTCCCTGCTCTAGGCTGAGTACTTACCACCTTGTTTCTTGATGCTAACTGTGCTAGTCATGTGTCAATTGACCTTTTGGTGAAGACTGAAATAAAAAGAAAGTACTGACCACTTCAGCCTTCTCTGCATCTTCCTCCTCATTTAGTAAGGGACCTATAATTTCCTTCATCTACCTTTTACATGTAATGTGTTTTCACTTTCTGTAAGATTTCTTCTTAAGTTTTTAGGCACTAAAGAGTTCATGGCTTAGCCAGGATGGTCTCTTGTTATGTTTCCTGTCCTCTTTCACATTGGGATAGCATGCTGTTGTGCCTTTATTAGCCCCTCTAAGAAAAAAATTACTGTTGAGAACAACCTTTTTCCTTAGACTTGCTTCTCATGGGATCCTGTCTACCTGTTCTTGAGTTTGATAAGTCTGTTTTTTAAAGTTCTACAATTCTTTTTTTCTTTCACACTTTAGGACTACAAACTATATTTTCATGATCGGTGTCACCCAAGTTGCCTTTCCCCTCAACTAATTCTCTATTAGGAAAAAACAAATTGAAAAGAGCTTCCCCCTCTAGTTTTTTTTCCTCATTATCATCACTAGAAAATATCTCTAATTCAATTTAAACCTTTGTTGGACTTTCTCTGATTTTTTTTTTTTGGTGTTTTCTTCCCAGAGGATATCACAATATATTGAAGTTCTCCAAAATCACCAGATCCCATGATTTGGATGTTTCAGTTACATAGTTATAAAAGCTCACCTACTTCCTTCTTCTGGCTTGGTGCTCCATAGTAGGCACTCACCATGATATTTTCCCTGCTGTTCTTTCTTTTTCCCTTAACCCAGAGACTTTCAGCAGGTCTACTTCCCACTTTGTTCTGGACCTCAAAACAAAGGTACACTTCTTTAATACTCAAGTAATTACCTCCTTCCTTTCCACCTGATTATCCTTTCTGAGCAAGCTATTCCCATCAGTATCAATATTCCAGTCATGTGAACTGTCCCACAAAGTTCCTGTTACCTCAATTATATCAATAAGGCCCATGGGCCTTATTTTGCTCACCCTGGCTTAGATCCTCCTCAGTCTGGTAAGATGTGTTACTGGTAATATGTGGGACTATAGAAAACTATGGCCATCAGCAGACTGGAGATGGGGAACCCAGATGTGGGAGGTGTAGGCTGTGGAGGACAGACTCTAACACTTCCAATGCAGAAGTAGTATAGTGCTATATGGGTGACATTAACTTATACCACTGAGAGGTATGGTGCTGCCTGGTATGCTGATCCAGTGGCATGGACATACCCTAAAGGTTGAAATGATCCAGTAAACCTTTTTTTCCTTCTACTTCCCTGTTTTAGACTATACGATTAGAATTCTATATGTACTTTAAATTTTTCCATCGGATTATGGTTATTACATGAAAATCTCCCATAAAGGACTCCTCTCTATTTATCTCGATAGAACCTAGACATTTGGGATCCTTATAGGCATATTCCTTATGTGCCTCATTCCCCTCCCTCTTCCTCTACAATGTCTCTGTGGGATATAGTGACTGCATTTAATTTCTCCTAAAGAGCCATACAAGAAAACACCTTTGCTGTGCGCTGGTCTCCATGGCAAAGGTTTGGCTGCTGTTGCATTTGAATGTGAATTTCAGGGCAGAGTAATAGTAATCCTATTAGCTTGTCTTGGAAACAAAAAGTAAGAAACAAATTAGCGTGATGTGGTAGGTAATACCCTTTTTACTGGACTCGTTGAAAAAGGAATACATTTTTAAAGGAACTTTTCAAGGATCACTGCCATATCACTTTATGAGGCTCTGGATAAAAATATAATATTGCATATTTTGATCATGTAAAGGAAATAGGCAACTTCTAATCACCTTGCTCACCTACAGGCTTGTCTTTTATCTAGGGGAGTAATTCCTTGTTTTTTTTAGCAACTGTTGATCCTTCTGAGTCATGGTGTATGCATGAGAGGTCACCCAAACCTTTGAATACGCCTAGGCAGGAGTTTTGGGAGGAGTGGAGGCTGCCCAGACCTTCCATCCCCCTATTAGGCCACTGAGACAGCATCCAAAGCCCAGGCCGAGTCCAGACATTTGGTGCCTCCATGGCTATAAGGGGAGTAATTAGAATCATAGAAAAGTAGGGGTGGAAGGGACCTCAGGCGGTCATCTAGTCCAGTCCCCTGCTCAAAGCAGGACCATCCCCAACTAGATCATCCCAGCCAAGGCTTTGTCTAGCTGGGTTTTAAAAACCTCCAAGGATGGAGAGTCCATAACCTCTCTGAGTAACCTGTTCCAGTGCTTTACTACCCTCCCAGTGAGAAAGTTCTTCCGAAATAAAGTTATTTTTATTATCATCCTCTTAATATGAGAGAGTTCTTCCTAAATTTCCCTCATTGCAACCTGAGACCATTGCTCCTTGTTCTGTTGTCTGCCAACACTGAGAACAGTCCAGCTCCATCCTTTCTGTAACCACCCTTCAGGTAGTTAAAGGCTGCTATCAGATACTGCCTTGGTCTTCTCTTCTGCAGACTAAATAAGTCCAGTTCCCTCAGCTTCTCCTCAGAAGTCATGTGCTCTAGCTCCTGAACCATTTTCATTACCCTCTGCTGGATTTGCTCCAACTTGCCCACATCCTTTCTGTAGTGGGGGGCCAAAAACTAGATATAGCTTCACTAGTGCTGAGAAGGGAATAATCACTTTCCTTGATCTGCTGGTAACATTCCTACTAATGTAGGCCATTATGCTGTTAGCTTCTTTGCAACAAGAGGTTTCTTTCAATCCTAGCCCTACCCTACAGTGTGTCAACTACAGGCAGTCCTCGGACTTACAATACAATTGGTTCCTGAAAACTGGGTCTTAAGTCAAAACGTTGTAACTCGGAACCAATTTTTCTCATGAGAAACAATTTTATAAATGGGGGATTGGTTCCTGACCCAAGGCCTGATACTCTATTTTCACGAAAAATACTCAAGAATTTTGTACTCAATCAATTATAGATGAGTAATATAGCTACATCCATGTATTTATATTGTAAATAGCAATCATATTGATTTGAAAGAACTTATTTGAAGTGACTTTGGTGGACTTTTTGAAGGGCTCTTGGCTGGAGTCTTCTCAGGAGTCTTGGCTGCAGGTTTTTCTGGAGTCCTGTCTGCTTTCTTAAAGAAAGTGTCCAAGGAAGTTTGGACAGATGTTCTTCAGGGAGGTGGGTGACACAGTGAACTTGTTTGCTGGTGTGGCATCGCCTTGGATCAAGCGTTATAAAGTCAAAACTGATGTCAGAAAGTTAAAACAGGGCGCCAATTTATAAATGCTGTAAATGCAAAATGTTGTAACTTGAAACGTTGTAAGTCGAGGACTGCCTGTACTCCCCCCAAGCTTGGTGTCATCTGAAAACTTGCCAAGGGTGCACTCCATCCCATCCTCCAGGTCATTGATAAAGATATTGAACAAAGCACATCATCTGTCACTAGGTTGCCTCCCTCATTTAGTACAGGACGCACACTTTTCCTGACCTTGGTCTTGTTGGTGGCATACTTGTAGAAACCCTTCTTGTTACCCTCAACGTCCCTTGCTAGCTCCAACTCCAATTGTACTTTGGCCTTCATGCTTTCACCCTTGCATGCCCAAGCAATGTTTTTATACTCCTCCCTAGTTATTTGTCCAAGTTTCCACTTGTAAGCTTCCTTTTTGTGTTTTAGCTCACTGAAGAGTTCCCTGCTAAACCAAGCTGATCTCCTGCCATACTTGCTAGTCTTTCTGCACATTGGAATGGTTCATACCTGCACCCTCAGTTGGTTTCTATAAAGTATAGCCATCTCTTCTCAACTTCTCTTTCCTCTCACACTAGTCTCCCAGGAGATCCTGTCCATCAGTTCCCTGAGTGAATCAAAGTTCACTTTTCTGGAGTCTAGGGTCCATACTCTGCTGCTTTCCTTCCTTCTTTTCCTTAGGATCCTGAACTCAGTCTTCTCATGGTTGCTGCTGCCCAAATTGCCATCTACGACTACATTCACCATCAATTCTTTCCAGTTTGTGAGCAGCAGGTCAAGAAAAGAATGGCCTGTACATCAAGAACATGGAGGAACTCCAGGAAGTTGTCTCCAATAGTCTCCAAAGACTTCCTGTGCACTGCTATATTGCTCTCCCAGTGGATGTCAGGGTGATTTAAAGTCCCCCATGAGAACCAGGGCCTGTGATTGGAAAACTTCTGCTAGCTGTTTAAAGAAAGCCTTATCCACCACTTCCTCCTGGTCTGGAGGTCTATAGCAGACCCCCACCATGACATCACCCTTGTTGCTCTTCCCTCTGAACCTAACCCAGAGACTCTCAACAGGCCTATCTGTAGCTTCATACTGGAGCTCTGAGCAATCATATGGCTCTTTTACATGAAGTGCAACCCCTTCTCTTCTTCTTCCCTGCCTGTCCTTCCTGAGCAGTTTGTACCCATCCATGACAGTGCTCCAGTCATGCAAGCTATCCCACCAAGTCTCTGTTATTCCAGTTACATTATAGTTCTGTCACTGTGTAAGGGTTTCCAATTCTTCCTGCTTGTTTCCTAGGCTTTGTGCATTTATATACAGACACCTGAGTGGCCAATTGCCCTACTTTGTCAGGAAGAATGAGAAGGTCTCCCTTGTTGCTCCCTCCTGCTCGCTCTTTCTCCAGGTCACCCATTTCCCCATTCACCCCAGGATTTTGGTCTCTACCCCCCAGCAAACCTAGTTTAAAGCCCTCCTCACTAGGTTAGTGAGCCTGTCTGGAAGAAGCTCTTCCCTCTCTTCATCAGGTGGATCCCGTCTCTTTCTAGCAATCCTTCTTGGATCAACATCCCATGGCCAAAGAAGCCAAAGCCCTGCTGGTGACATCATCTGCAAAGCCATGCATTGATCTACAGGAGATATCTGCTCCTGCCTGGGCCCTTCCCCTTTACAGGAAGGATCAAGGCGAACGCCACCTGATCCCCCCGTCCCCTTCACCCTTGCATTCAGTGCCCTGTAGTTACTTTTTCTCTCTCCATTGGCAGTATCACATGGATGAGGTAGTAGTCAGAGGGCCAGATGAGTTGTGGTAATCCTTCCATGACATCTCGGATCAAGGCTCTAGGCAAGCAGTGGACATCCTGAGCCAACAGGTCAGGCTGGCAGATGGCTGCCTCTGTCCCCTGCAGAAGGGAGTCTCAGACACTACCACCCATCATTGCTTCTTGGAGTCAATGGTTTCAATGCTTCCAACCTTGGGAAGAAGCAGATATGTTAAATGCTTTGCTGAATCAGGGCCATAATATAATATGCCATTTTGGGTATACTGTACTATATATAATCACATTCTAACATGAGTAATTCAGAACAGCCACTTGGATTTGTAGGAAAGATGGCAAGAGTGAATCAAGCTACGTGACCCCTACTAATACTTCTGCTGCATCTACTTCTAATGCCTGGGAAGCTGCTGTGTACTATATGGATAGTCTCTTGGGAATGGGCATTAGGGGGCACTTGGGCTCTGTAAGGGCTTGGCAGAAGATAATCAAAGTTGTCCCTCTCTTTTCTATGCCTGAAAAAAAAAGTAGAACTATTCCTGAGAAAAAAAATCATGTACTATTCAAACAAAGAATCCTCTAAAAAATGGGTTAAATACTTAGGATGACCATATGGGACAATATGAAATCTGGGATACTGTTTCCTTCCCTCCCTCCTGCATGCTGCAGGGAGTCAATGGCCTGTTAATGACCCATTGTTCTTTACTTCACAGGTGTTAACAATCACCTGTGAAGTAACAATTAGTGTTAATGGGTAATTTTGCTGTCTTTTAGGGCTTCCTAATTTCACAGCTCCTGCCACTGCCTCTGTGCCCCAGGCCTGGGATGCTTGTTTTAATTTTCACCACCTAGCTGGGACTGGCCTCCAAAATCTAGGACATTTGGTCACCCCTACAAAAATACCTCATCTTCACTAAGGGATACTGCAAGGAGGACTCAGACACTAACAGAATGGGATTTTTTTTTTATCCCACTGAACACAACCTATAACGTGTTTACGGACAAAAACAACTACTCTCTCCCTGCCACAAAAGACGCCCTCTCCCCCCCCCCCCAAAACAC
>NW_005842643.1:864935-873305 GCF_000455745.1 Alligator sinensis
CACACAAACTGCTGCAAAACAAGGTAGGCATGGCTGCTTTGAAGGGAGGGAAGAATGTTTTTGTTTTCATACTTTGGAGAAACCATTCAAGAGCAGTTCATCCATGTGAAAATATGACCCCTGTAGTGCTGCCAAGGGCAGTGAGAGCAGAGATGATCTGTTGAAGAAACACTGCTCATGCAAGTTAAAAATACTTGCAAGAGAGCTTTAAACTTATACTACCATTTTTTCTCCACCAATGAAAATATACATGGAGCAGAGAGAACTGGTATTGTTCTGTGCTGCTTGTGGTGTGAGTCCATAACTACTTCCATGGAACATTTTCTCTTTTCTTAGAGAGAGGCTTACATTTGACCCAAGCAAATCTACATTTTTTTCTTAAACTGCCCTTTCCTAGAATAAAATATATTTATGCAGTTTTGCTAAAGATATTCCATCACTGCATCTGCCTCTTTCCAACAGATAGTAGCACTGCCACCCTTAGATATACTAGATGTAGAACAAATTAGTACGTTGTAACATAATTATAGTTGTGATAATGTTGTCTATATTTTCTGTTGTTTATGACTTTGCCAGACTTTAACTGGTTGGGATGAACTTGTCTGCAGTTGGAATCTGTCTTGGGTTGAATTTTTTTGACAAGCTTCAGTTGAAATGCTCCTGATGTATCAGAGAATGTTATTAGGAGAAAAGATTATTTTGCCCATATTGAAAGCAATTTTTAAGATAAAATGCATTTAATAGTCATTAGATAAAATGTAGAGAGACCAGTTTCTGTTCTATTTGGAATGAGGGGCTTGGGTAGAAACCAAAGTCCCTTCTCATCCAGGAAAGCCATGCTCTCACTAAGCCACATATCCTTTAGTTTGTTCTTTTCCTCTCAGCCCCACGCATCTCCCTCTCTTGCCCGCACAGTGGGCCAGCTTCTTTGGAAAAGCTAGAAAGGGAGTCTGGATACTACCTGACTTGTGGCCTCGTGTCTAGAGCACTGTGCTGGGAAGCAGGAGCTGGAGCTGCTGACTCAAACCTTCCTCATGGGGAGGTGGGTCTCCTGCCCTCTGGGCAGTATCCTCATCACTAAACTATTGGGCAAAGAGGCAGGAGGTCTCTCTTCCTATTTTGTTTCCTTTCTGGCAGGTATATGCACAGGGAAATTCTATTTTTGCCAGGAGGTGAACTAGAATCTGACACTGTAAATGTCTAAAACTGCAGGTGTTCCTAAATGGCATATTTGTGCCATTTAGGTACACAAAGCAGTAGTGTACCTAGCTGTGGATGACTGGCACATAAACCCTGGATGCCAATTTAAAGGAAGGACAAGATGGACTTAAAAAAGGGTTGATAGAAAGGGGACACCACCAAATCTACCATTGTTTCTTTCCAGCACCACCAGGAATCCCCAGTGGGCATCACGACTTGTTTCAGGGGAGACTTCCTCACAGCTAGTGGTGGAGTTGAGGGCTTGTGGGGAGTTGTGTCCCAGTAACTCAGGTTCCCTTGTCAGCCTCAGGCAGTCTCTGTGGGGGATACTGCTGCTGCAGGGGATGGGGAAAGGTGTCAGCATAGGCAGCAGCTAGGGGGTTAACATAGGCCTTTGTCATTGCTTAATTCAGTGTTGCAACATCCCAGTGGCAATGGGAATCAGTGGCACCGGGCGACCAGATAAGCAGTGGCAGGTGTTGTAGGTGTAGAGAGGGTCCCTGTATTAACTCCCCTGACTACATCAATACCTTCCCTTCCTTCCCTTTCCACCCCACAATGTGTGTGTAAGGGAAGATGGGCATTAGGCTAATGAGGGGACTAGGACATAAGCCCCACACTGCCCAGAGTGAGAGAACCTCACCAGTTATACCACCGACAAAATGAAATGGGATTCTCCCCAAAGTTTTTAAAGATTGCACCTATACTGAGCATGCTACAGCCTGAGTATGTGACCATGATGCATGGGTTACCACTACAAGGTGAAAAGATATGTCCCAATCCAGAGCTACAAAACAAATTGATCTTTCTCTGGCACTACTGGGGGAGACAGTAGTTCCAGGGACTTTAACTGAAAGGACAGAGACTATTTTGCTTATGTTCTCAGGCAACATAGAGGTAAAGGAAGAATCTGCCTCACACATGCAGAGGAGTGAAGAAAAGAGGGAAGAAAGGGAGAAGAGAAGGTAGATGAAGATGGAGATGGTATAGGAACCTAAGGAAAGCTGTTTAGGAACAGGAACAAGAAGGTCAGAGGACAGGGAATAGGCCGAAAACTGGGACAAGGGTAGGGGAGAGTGGCAGGAGCAGAGGGAGAAGGAGGTGGTAAAGATTGTAGTTGGGGAGTGAGGGGGATAAACAAGGGCAGGGGATGGGATGGAATAAATGAAGGCAGAGGAACTGAAGAGAGACAACAGACTGGGGAGGATGGGGGTAGAAGGGTCTGTGGCCACTACAGCATATTTTGCTATGGAATTGGGGACTGAAATTGGACCTACTGTGTTCAGACAATCTTTTGCTATCTAGAAAATGTCTGTGGTATCCCACTTCAGCATCAGTTCCTGAAAAGGTAAAAGACTTTGCTGTGATGTTATGATTCCAACTCTGCAGTCAACTCCTATGGAACAGTACAGTCCCACATAAAGACTTTCAATTACATAAAAACAAGCTGTTTTAAGAGAATGGAAAGTTGCACAAGCAAGTTTTCTAAAGCTGGGAAATACCAGAGTTAAGACAGATGATTCAATATTAATTCATTCCCTTTCTGTGTGCACTTTATCATAGGCTTTCAAATGTACCTTCCCTTGTATCCCTTGTTCAGTGCTCAGGATGGATGGTGAAAAGTTTGGTTTAAAGCATTCATCAGCACAATGGAATTGAGTGATGGGACTCAGGTATGGTATCTGCAGAGCCAGCATTCATGTGCCTTCACTGGCAGGCTATTTTTCCTTTTCTATAGGCTTTTGTACTGGCACCATTCTCCTCACTGCACAACCCTAATTCCACCCCAAGTGGCTGCAGACATTTGGCACAGAAAGTTTCAGCCCAGACAGTTTATTGGAATAAGTTATAAGAAGCTGAACATACAGCTTTTTAATGTAAAGCTCCAGGCAAACTTACTAACAGGCAGTGCTGCCAGCCAAATCTATTAAAAAAATATTTTAAAAGAACAGCAAGGATGAAAAATCAAGCATTCAAAATTGGGAAGTGCTGGATCTAAGGTTGACTATGCAACCTTACTTCATCATCTTCACATGTACATTATGATAACAACTTTAACTGCATGGCCACATGCTGCTTTCCTTTGTCCACAGGTCACTATCTAACATTTTAACTTGTGGTTACTAATTGCATTGTCCTCATTTTGTTTGGGTAACCAACTTGAGACGCTTGCAGCCTGATCTGTGATTGTGATGGGCACCTGCAGCTGCAGCCAAGGTCAATAGAACCTCTGCTTTGAGTATATCAGGGGCTAGACAATACTAAGTACTTGGAAAGTTTGGGCCTTAGGCTTCTTGAACAAAGTACCAAAAAATTAAATGACATTTTTGACAATCTTGGCTTTAATCTTCATGCTTCAGTTCCCAATATGTACAATGGGCATAGTAATACCACCTTATCTCATAGTAGCATTGTGAAGACTAATTCATTTGTCTTTGTAAAGAATTAAAGCATCACAGAAAAACCCACAAGGAAGTTAATTCTGTATTCAGGGCAGAATTTGGATGGTGGACAGTAGTTAATTCATGGGACTACACACTGAATGATGATGATAAAAAGAAATACTGTATAGCTGCCCATTCAGTGAGTCCAGTTCAGCCTGTGCACTGAGTTTGGAAGACGTCTTGTCGGGGGGGCAGGGAAAAATTTACAAGTGATAATGTAATTAATAACATGATGTGCAAAGAGGCTGAATTAACGTTGCATAGGCAATCTGCATCCTGACTTCTGAGTGTTTGACATCTGCAACCTTAATGGGGGTTTTTTTGTTTGTTATTGTGTGTTTTTTTGAGTTAGTGAGTGAGAGAGAAGGAAGTGTTCCCTGTCTGAAAAAGACAAATGTCAAAAGGTTGATTTTCAAACTTATGATATTTTCTCTTGAAGCTTAAAACCCTGGAATGATTCAGCTTAAGCTTCTGTTTTTTTGCCATTAGAGGGGTGTGTGTAAGTGGAATCATAGCGTTAGCATAGGAGGCATCCTGCTACCTTAGCTATAGTTTTGGCTACTGCAGGTGCTCTAGTACAAGACTTCACTTCACAGACCACAATTGCAGCTACTGCACAAGTAAAAAACCTGTTGGTTGCTTAACAGTGAGCAGCAACTCTACACAAACAATTTAGGATAGAAAATAAAGACTACTTGATTCATTTGAAGCTTCAGCCCTGAACGACTGGTGCCTCCTGAGATTGGGGGGGCACCATGGCAGCGAGCGGGGACCACCTGCAGCTGCTGGTGTTGTCACCCGCGAGAAGCGAGCAGGGACCACCTGCAGCCGTCAGTGTTGATGGTGGGGTCGGGGGGAAGGAAGGCGAGTGGTGACCGCCCACAGAAACCTGCAGTGGCTTCGGTGGCGGCCAATCTCAGGGCAGGCAAGTGGCCCCCCTGCCCCATGCCTCTCGTATGCATCACTTATGGCTTCAGCTGAAATATATTTAGGCATGATGTCACTGGAAGTCTGTATTTGTCCATAATGCTTGATAGGGCAGCTTGGTTATTAAGGAACCTGTTATTTTCTTATGTTTACAGGAATTGTTCAGCCAGTGCACCAAGGGTATAAATAATGCTACTTTAACTCTTTCTAGGTGATTTGATCAACCTCTCTCTTTTTTGCAGTTTGAGTCTCACCTGAAGATTACTTGTTCCTGTGCCCAGTGTTGCTTTGGACACTCTCAATTATTTCTTTTTTCCTTCTTCACCCTGGTACCTGCGGCTTTCATAACTTTTCTTCATTTTTCCTACTGTTTGTCTGCAAGAAGCTTCAAGGTGCCTTGGGATGATCAGCTTTCTTCTTTTCTCAGTGGATATTCCCCAGGGCACTGTTCTTGGTCTCGATGTTATCTTTAAACTTACCTGTTGGCAACACTCTTACTCGGGGCTGGCAATATTTCTATGCTGATGACACCCAGTTGTGTATCTCCTTTCCTGTCTGCTCCCATACTCATTAATAATTCTATTTCTATCTCCCTTATCTTCTTCCTGGATGAAAGCCAACTACTGCAAGGATTATAAAAACAGAAATCCTTTTCTTCCCCTGATTCTCACTATCTGTCTCCCCCTACCCCCTCCTACCTTTTCTTTCTCAAGATCAATATTCCTGTCACTTCAGTTGCCTTCAGCAAAAACATGCTCTCTAAGACCAGCCATGTTGTTTTTTGGCCTCTCATCTCTCAAAAAATTGCATAAATAAATAAATAAAAATTAGAAGATCATGCAAACTTCTTTTGAGTTATTCCCATCAAAATTCTTCCTTTCAGTTCCACCAATGTTATCTTCAATGCATTCCTTGTTTTATGTCGCAGCTGTTTCACTGTTTGTGCTATTTCCCTAGTTGTGCCTCTCAGGCCCCCTCTACACGTGGAGGCAAAGGTGGGATTGGATCTAATGCATGATCCAAACAATCATACCTCCTTCCATGCTACATGTGCATGGCAGGAGGTGCAACTGTGGGATTGCACATCGGGTCCAATTGTGTTTTATTGCCAGTGCAGGGGGAGCCTGATCCTGGGCCTCCCCTGCCCTGGCAAGAAGCAGGCACCCACAGCTGGGAGCCCCCTATGCTGCAGAGGCCCCCAGCCATGGAGGACAAACATAGCAGCAGGGGTTTCACACTTGGCAAGGGGCACCCCTATGGCTGGGAGCATTATCAGGTGTTGGGGCTGTCAGCTGTGTGGGAAGACCGTGCTACATGTGCAAATTAAAGCTTGAGAGCAACCAACTTATAAAGTTAGTACATATTTTTGAGGTCTAACTTCATAGCTGGTTGGAGCTTTTTAATAGTGTGATAGCTACTTTGCACATGCAGCTGGTTTTAAGGTAATTGCTCAATTAACCCCTTTATTTTTCCCCACTTCGCTCTATTCTTTGTCTCTCATCTCTTCTGTCTGCAAAGACTTTCTTTTGTTCTCCTAATATTCTCACACTATTTTTATTACTGCTGCTCAAAACTGCTTTTCTTCCTGTTCTCTTTCCTTATTCACAGTTTCCATCACACTGTGGTTTTCTTCATCCCTTGCTGTTTCTTACATCAAGCTTTCTCACTTGGCTCCTGCTCTTCACAATTTTTTTCCTTTCACTTTCACTTCTTATTTATTTCCTCATTGTAAATCTATTTAAAAAGATTCCTGTGTCCTGCTGTCTAATTCCTAGCTCTCTGTCTCTGGTGCTTCAACGGTCCTCCTCTTAAATTTTTTATAACCCAGCATTGCCCTTGTACTGGGAGCTGACTTCATTTCTCATTATTTTCTTTGCAACCTTCCTCCAGCTCTCCAGTATTAAAAGTGCTATACTGGAGGGCCAACAGTAAGGAGCATTAAGGAGGCCCTCAATCCATTACGATCCTATTGATCTTTCAGTCCAGATCCAATGTACTCTAGGGACTGTATTTCTCAGAGGGCTGGTATAAAATAAGCAGTGCAACAAGGAACATTGCAAAAAAGGAGCAGGGACTTGCAGCATTGCCTACTTCTATAATAAGTTATGATATTGGAGGTGGTGTTAGTTTCAGGTCCTGCAGGCCTGTGCTTATTTAAGCATCTCAGCTTTTCTCTAAAAAATGTTTCTATCCCTCCTGGTCATAGAGAAAAACTAAATGTCCCTTAAAGACACAGATACATGAGGGCAAATTAGAGATTCAGTCTCATGATCTTTAGTGTAGTCTCATGATTTTGGGAACAGTTGGACACCTGATTTGTGAATTGTTGGGAATGACAATGTTGGATGTGAACAGCTCCCTTTCCCATAATGGGGTGGCTAGAGAGGAGTAAGCCTTGTGATAGGAGGGATATTAGAAGACTACAATGTTTTTGCCAGGGTGTGGGGGAGGATTCTCAGACTTATGAAAGTGCTGGAGCCAGGTACAGATCCAGAAATGTCATTAGTTGTGGAGGGGTCAGAGTAGGATCCTTGGACACAAAAAAGAAACGGAAGAAGATGCTTTCACCTCCTCTGATCCAAAGCATGCCATGACTCAAGGCAACTTCATACACAAGTAACTGAGATCTTAAGACGCTCACTTCTAAAGAGGAAATGTGATGGCCATGTTTGTGCAGCACTGTGCTTGGGCAAAGTGCCTCTCAGAGAAGTGGGGCTAATTAGCCAGAGTACAACACTGTATAAATGTGGCTATACTGCTTCTGGTTCTAGAGCTAGTGTGTAAAGAGTAACTCGGCATACATATACCCCTAGCAGTCATAAATTAACAAAAAATTAGGGAGGTCAACTGAACAGTCTGTCTGTGCCTGGACCTATGGATGCCCAAAGAGGGCTCTGGAAAAAAACTGGATGGCACTGTGCAAAATTGTTTACCAGAGAGATCTTGAAGAAGATGAAGATCTTGTAAATAGAGGCATAGCCGGGCAGTTCTACATATTGTGTGAAAGTGGCATTAGGCTAACAGCCAGGAGACCAGTGGTGGCTGTTCATTTTGTACCCTCTACTCACCAAGTTAGCCACCCAAGGCTGATACCCTGGTCACTCTCCCAACCCTTAGTTTTAGTACTGCTCATAAATAACATTAGCCAATAATTCGTACTTGGCTGCTCTGTGACTTTAGCAACTGCATTAGCTACATTCTCCCAGAAATGGTTTTGGAAGGGACTGTTTCTCAAAGAAACTTCTCTGAGATATGGTTGTCTCCCTGCTCTACCTTGCAGGGGTTGAGTAAATTTGCAGCTGCCCTAAATTTGCAATAAATTATATCCCAGCCTACATACTAGTTTTGCTGTAGTTGCTAGTGCTTTGGGAGATGGAAACAAAGCTGCATACACTCCTCCCATCTGCAGAAGGGAAGAGACTATTTGGTATGAAGCACTCATTTCCCTTGTGTGCCTGGACCCAGGTCTTGGGAGCTTGCATTGTGGTGTAGTCAGGGTGTTCTTACTTCTCCTTACCCACTTGTTTAGGCAAATCCAAAAAAGATTAGGTACCTAAATCCAAAATCAGCATCCTCTCTTCAGAGAGTCACCTAAATAGACTAATTGCAGGCATAAATACAGCCTGCAGAATGACTGGCTAAGGTACAAGACTTCAGAGAAAGACCAGGGGGTTACAGTAGACCATAAGCCAACAGGCCTTGTGCTCCAGACTGTCGTTGATCACCACAGCACCTTCACCAATGTGAGTGCCAGCTGGGTGGACAATGCCCACAATTCCCCTGTGCAGGGCCATCCCTG
>NW_005842643.1:873369-884085 GCF_000455745.1 Alligator sinensis
TGACTCCTGTGTGCAGTCGCCAACCTCTCCCGCCGCCCCCCCCGCCCCGGCTTCAGCAGGCGTTTGCTACCCCCAGCCCCCAGCTCCACACAGGCTGATATGCCCGGGGCCCCGCACACCCCTAGGGACAGTCCTACCAGCCCTGGTTTAGAATGGGTGCTTTGCGTGGAGGGTGCCACACCTTGAGCTGGATGCCATGGTGGCCCTGCCCCTCCTCATCAGGGACCCCATTAACCCACTTCTCCCCAGGCTCATGTAGCCCTACACTGGCCAGTTGCACCTCTACCAGACCCACTTGGGCCAGTACCTAGGCTGGACCTGCATCCTGGTGGCTTTGGCTGCCTCAAGGGATGCTGGCACACTCTCACTGCCTGTCTTGAGTTCCTGGGTCATTGTTACAGTCTGTGTGCTACATAACATCTGTGAGGGCCAGGGGGAGCTCTTCTGCAAGGCCTAGGTGGAGGAGGGCACAGTGGGTGGAGGATGCCTAGTAGCAGGAGCACCAGCTGCAATGGCAGTGACAGAGGGGGGCCACACACCTTCTACTAGGGACCAGGGCACTGGGTGCGAGAGGCACTGGCCAACCACCTCCTCCTGCACTTCCCACTGTCACCCACCTGGACAGCCACCCACAGACCCCTTTCTCCCCCCCACCCAGCCCCACCACACCATGTTCATTACAGACAGTTCTAAGAAAAACACTTCATTGCCCTCACAAAAAACAGACTCCCCCTCCCCCTTCCTCCCCAGCAACAGAACCCCTCCACCACCCACCAACCATACAATATCCTCTTCCTTGGGGAAAACTATTTACAATGTGGTTTGTGTATGTACTCTCCTGGGGTGCAGGTGCCGAGGGGGGAGAGCCTGGGGACAGGCAACCAGCATCTCCAGCCTTTGGGCATGCCCCTGCAGGTGTGCACACCATAGCGAGGCCAGTGGGCTGGGGTCTCACCCAGGGGTGATGGATGCTGCTGGATGGAGATTCCACAAGCATTGGATCAGGCTACCTAGATAAAAGGATCATAGGAAAATAGGGGTAGAAGGGACCTCATGAAGACATTGGGTCTAGCCATCGGCTCAAGGCAGGATCATCCTCGACTAAACAATGAGAGCCTATTGAACCTGCTCTTGAAAACTTCTAAGGATGAAGATCCCACAGTTTCTCTAGGTAGCCTGTTCCAGTGCTTGTGGAATCTCCATCCCTGGAAATATCCAGGAGCAGATTGGACACACAAATGGCTAGGATGATCCTGCCTTGAGAAGGCACCTGGACTAGATGACCTTGTGAGGTCTCTTCCAACCCTACTGTCCTATGATCCTAAGCTCTGTAGATGCCTGAGAGAGAGAGGGTGTGTTAAATGCAGTAACAAAAGGAAGATGTGCTGATGCCCTCATTTTATCCTTGTGGCTAGATCAATCACTTGAATAAAGGGAGGCCTAGCTGCTGGTCAGCGTTCCAAGGATTATTTATGCATTTTACATGCAATAGTCCTTAGATAAAACACATGGACAAGGAACTGGAACACAAGCCTCCACACTTTTGAGATGAGTACCCTTATAGAGCTACAGGGTCATGCTCATACATGCTCTCTTTCTGGCCCAGTTAATCTTGAAATGTTTTCTGTCCAGTGGCACAACTTTAGCAAAAGAGGTGGAGAGCATCCCCACCACAGAGCATCCTGGTGGTGCTTGGGGAAGTGGACACTTGTCAAAGAGAGGGGTTGTGCAGTTGAAACCCTTTACCCATAGCATATCTACAGTGGGGTAGGCAAGGCATCAGCCCCAAGTACCACCAGAATGTCTCAGAGTCCTTTGTACCGGCAGGGGCAGTCCTGTGCTGCCCAGCCATAGGAGCTGGGGCAGGTGCAGCCCTGCACTCAGCAGTGCATCTGAGAGTGGGGTGTGGGGAGGAGAGGGGTGAAACTGCCACAACAGGCACAGCCCTGCACTCCATGGCATATCTGTGGGGAGAAGAGAGCAAATAGGGCACCAGGGGTCAGTCTAAGGAGCCTGCACCACAGGGCTGCTGCAGCAGTGGCAGCTGCTTTTACCATGTAAGGAGCCTCAGCAGGTAAGACTTCCTTACCCATTGCCCCAGGCCCCGAGTCGACAGTGGCTGGCTTATCCTCCTCACCAAGCCCAAGTGCTGAAGGAGCTTGTTGTGCCTCTAACTCAGATGAAGGAATTGGACTCTGGCCTCCTACTTTAAGGATGAGGGCACTAAACACCAGACTACTCTAAGAAGGGGGATGGACACAGCAGACCCTTTAGCCAACTTAAGAGAAGTGTGAGCTCTTCTCCATTTTTTAAGAAGTAAGGGCATAAGCACCTTCCTTCAGATGAGGTTTCAGACGAGGATCCTGAGTGAAGAGCAAATCCTAAGCCCTGGAGGGAGTGAAGATTCAAGAGACAGGCCTATGCTCAACCTTTTCTGTTGCTGGCTCTAGGCAGCCCTGAACTGGGTGTGTTGATTTTAGGCAGCATCTTGCTCTGCCTGCTGGTTGTCTTGCATCCTGATTTGGGGCACCCGCTCTGCCCTTTCAGCAGGTAGAGACCCCAGCTGCCTCACTCATGGTTCTGGATTCCTCCAGAGCCCAGGTGCCTATATCATTCAACAATGAAAAAGTTGCTTTGCTTCTAACCTTTAGTCATAATCTAGCCTATTTTTATCTTAATAATAAATAATCATCATAATAGTATGAACTGACCATTGTACAACGAAGGTAGTTGTAGTGGCTCCAGGCTTCTGGAATAAAACCACAAAAAGCTTGTACTGTAACAGAAGTTATGTCAATCTGTGCAGGCTTCATTCATTAACGTGTCTGGCCATTTTAACTTTAGATTTCACTGGACTTTAGCCACAGGTTTCTGTGTGCCAAAACAGCATCTCTGACACTCCCATGTCCCAGAAAAGCTGTGCAGCAGAAATGACTCATTTCCCCGAAACTCGACAAGAAGCTACACTTTGTACCGTACTGTAGTCTTTGTTTTTCCTTCTGTAAGTAATATTTAGGGCCAAATTCTGTACTCTTACATACATTTGAATAGTACCCTAGTGAGCAGAAGCACCTTTGAAATGAACTGATCTAGTTATAGCATAAAGGGCATCTCAGCATGCTCAATGGTGCCTGGGGGCAGGCAAAAAAAGCAGAGTTTTTAGGGCTTCCCCAAAGCTCCCAACCCCCTTTCCCCCAGAAGCCACAAGCAAAGGGCCAAATAAACCCCACACATCAGCAGCTGGCTACCGACACTAATTGAGCCTTGGACCCCCCACTCAACATCCCTAGAAGCGATGTGAAAACTAACACAGAAGCTTTCCACTTCCCCACTGCTATGGACTGTGATCCCTGTAGTATGCAGTAGATCTTGTCACAGTAGAGCACTGGCTGCATCCTAAAGCAACTGTTACCTTGCATGGCTTTGGCAGGGGGTGAGGTGAGGGAAGAGGAGTGGTGCATGCAGGATGTCTGGAGGCCTTAGAAGACATTGTGCTGGGAGGACTCTGGCACAGGTCCTGGAGCCCTTCTGGGGGTGCTGGTGGGCCCCCGATCTGTGTGCAGGATGACAGGAGCTATGTGCTGTCGCCTGGGGCCAGCAGCAGCAGCGATCTTCCCGGCACTTGGTGCGGGCTGTGCCCAGTGCTGATCTGTCATCTAGCAGGCAGATTTGGGGCATACACCCCTGGGAGGACTCGGGCACAGCCCCCGCAGCCCTCCTGGGGGTGTGGGCGAGCCCCTGATCTGCCTGCTGGATGAGAGGAGCTGGGTGCTGCCAGCTGGGACCAGTGCTGAAGCCAGTAACTTTGAAACTCAAAATGTTTCAAGTTCCCTTGTTTTGTTTTGAAGCCATTTCAAAGGCTTTTGTTTCATTTCGATTTCACTGTTTTGTGCTCAAAACACATCAAAACAGCTTCAAAACGAAACACCAGGCAAAATTATTCCCCTCTATTCAGCACTGGTGAGGCCACATCTGGAGTACTGTGTTCAGTTTTGGGCCCCCCACTACAGAAAGGATGTGGACAAATTGGAGGGAGTTCAGCAGAGAGTGACAAAAATGGTAAGGAGGCTGGGGGACATGACATATGGTGAAAGACTGAGGGAACTGAGCTTTAGTCTAGAAAAGAGGAGACTGAGAAGGGACTTAATAGCATCCTGCAACTACTTGAATGGGGGTTTGAAAGAGGATGGAGCTAGATTATTCTCAGTGGTGGCAGATGATGGAACAAGGAGCAATGGTCTCAAGTTGCAGCAAGGGAAGCTTACTTTAGATATTAGGAAGAATTTTCTCACTAAGAGGGTAGTAAAATACTGGAACAGGTTACCCAGTGAGGTGGTAGAAACTCCATCCTTGGAAGTTTTCAAAACCTGGCTAGACAAAACTTTGGCTGGGATGAGCTAATTGGGAAGTGGTCCTGCTTAGAGCAGGGGGTTGGGCTAAATGGCCTCCTGAATTCCTTTCCAACCCCAGCTTTCTGTGATTCTATTATTCTAAGACCTACAGTTATATTTTTCCATACTGAGTCATATCGGCAGTTGAATGTGTTCTCTGAGGAAAATAAAATAGGCTGTTCTATGTTACCACCAGCCTTCATGGAGATGAAGTTGGTAATTTCAAATATCTAGTATTTTACATGTTATTTAAAACAAAGGAAGTTGCGAAGAGTAGTCCAGGTGATGACAGATATTGACAAATGTAATAACTGGGCATGGTCACATTACTGACTGGGAATTCAGGCCCTATACTCTTTATGGATTGTTCACAAAGTATACTTCTGTGTTCATTTATTCACTGTATAGTTTGGGGGAACATGTTTTATTCCATATACATAAAACATTGAATTTGACTGTTTGCAATTTGTGATGTTGACTGGTCACCTGGTTTACATGGTTTTATATCTTCCCCCTTTTTAAAAAAAAGGAGAATAATGAACTGCAGTACTCTTGTTAATGCTTGAAAACCCTTGTTTATGTAAAGAAGTAGGTATTTTACAGAAAACAGTAATTTCTCACTCACATGAACCTAAAGCTATTCATTTGAATGTTCATAAACAGCAAAGAAAACACGGTTGAAAAAAAGAACATTTTAGAATTAATTCAGATATTTATAAGTATATGAACAGCCCCCTCAGCTTTTCTTTTAATAATTCTTTAAGAATTGCCTACAGTTAAGAAGGGGAATATAGACTAAAGGATAGCCCAGCGTCCCCACAGGGGACAAGACAAGAAATAATGGGTTGGCATTTCAGGAAGGAAAAACTGAAATTGGATATTAGGAAGAGCCTTTTAGGTATGACAGTGGTTAAGCACTGCAACAGATTTTACAAAACCTGTCCAGGCACTCTCACTGGAAGCTTTTAAGAGCACTTTGGGCAGATACTTTTTGAGGATGGCTGAGTAGGGCTGCAGCATTTCTGTAGTTGGGATTGTCTAAGACAGTGGTTCTAAGTCTTTTTAGCCTCCAGGCCCTGCTTGGAAAATGCCAGCTCTTAGCTTTCACTTATTTTTAACTGCAAAAAAGAGCCATTCCTCCACTGTGAAGAGTTCAGACCACAACAGGCCAGAAAGTTTGTAATAGTAATACATTCTTACTTGAAATATCTGGGTTTATCTTGTGAATCATATTTGTACACCTATCAGTGCTAACATTGTGTGGCATGCCATGGTACCCTCAAAAGGATCTCAAGGCACTCAAAGGGGTCACAGCTTCCTGGCTGAGAATCACTGGTCTAGAAAATAAAGTGAGAAACAAGTTAAAAAAAGAGAGTGATATCTTTTATTGGACCATTTATATAATATACAGTTGGCCAATAAAATACACCAATCTGAAAAACCTTGCTTGTTCAATTGGGGATGATTGCCTTAAGCAGGAAGTAGTACTGGATGATACTATAATAAGTTCTACATTTTGGAACAACACCAGAGAATGCCCAGGGGTCTCTTGGGAACTGTAGGCTATCACAGCATGGATTGCAGGCACTGGGCTGGAGCAGCAGAGTGAGAGCCATGCTCCAGTGAGTTGCCCTGTGAGGGAGGTGCAAAGCATCCTGGGATGTTGGGGGACTGGGAGGTAACACAAGTTGGGACAGGATCTGGGACAGAAGTTTGATACGCTGCTTTAATCTAAATCAGTAAGAGTTTGATATTGCATCCATCCAGGTCTATCTTAAACTGGTTTTGAGCATTTTCAAACTGTTCCATGTGCACTGAACTTCTGTTCTGTTACAAGTTTAAACTGGTTTCTGATCACTTACACACAAACCAGTGTAATATCTGTCCCTAGCCTTAAGTTTCAGGCTAAAATTCTTACAAGAACATGGGTGGGAGCAGGACACACTTGTTTTAATTTTATTTGTTCAGTCCGTGGAACTATTTAAAACCTAAAATTATAGGAACAGAGATTTTAAAAACAAGCTCTGAAAAAGACACTTGACTGGAGAATCACGGTTTTATGTTGTCCCTCTCATCTAAGAAATGACTGCAGCAAAACTTGAACAATGTAAACACATCAGACCAGAAAAGGAATTGCTGAACATTACACATGGATGTATACTTAGATGTAATAACATCAAGTCATTCAGGGTGAATAACGGGAACATATTTCTTAACAGTCTTTGCAGGATGTTGAAAAAACCCCATGACTTGAGTAATTAAATACCAGTCTGACCCCTCAAGACCAGCACCCTGAGGAACAATGCTAGACACTACAAGCTGTTTGAAGTCCCATTAAAACCTATGTGCACAGGTGAAGATATTGGACCCTAAATCTCTGTACTCTTGAAAAATGATGCAATTATATACCCATGTACCTTCACACATAATATCTTTCATTATACCTAAATGCATAATATTACAAAGATGGTCATTAAATATAAGACAAAGTAAAATGACAGATTACATTGAGGAGATGAATAATATTAAACATTCTCTCCAAAGTTGTTGGGGCCTTATTGGAAAAGGGAAGGTTTCTTTTTTTCCTTTGTGAAACATGTGATATTATTTTTGACCATGAGAAGAAACCAGTCTAAACAATTGTAATCCACTTAAGTCACAGAAATATTTAAAGAGACGGTCCCTGCCACTCATCTATGGAACACAGTATACTATTTTGGTCTGCTTTAACACAGCCATTATTGCAAAACAAAAGCAACTGTGATTGGGATAAAACTGGTACTAGTGCAAACAGATTGCTATCGAAAATGGACAATTCTTTGGTATGACCTGTGTCTCACCCACTGACCCCTCAATTTACATCCTCACTGACTGCCTGTCTTGCATCCAGCCTACCCTCTGGCTTCTTTACTATTCATTCCATCCAGGAAGAGCACATACCACCTGCAGATGCTACCTCAGCCTGAGGTAGGGTTTTTAACCCTGAAAGCTTGCTAAGAAAAAAAAAATCTTTCCAACTATTTAAGTTGGTCTAATAAAAGATATTAGATTCACCCAAAGAACCTTGTCTTCCTAGGTTCTTAACATATCAGTCAAAAAGGGTGGTGGTGCAGTTGCAGAACATTGCTTCCTACAAGATACATATTTCTGGAAAGTCTGCAGTAGTGGAAATCTTCAAAAGGGAATATAAAGGCATTCCAGCCTGCAAATACCCCCTCTTCCCCACTCCCCAAATCTTCCCTAAACTAGGGTTATCCTGGTCTGGGGAAGGTGTTGAGACCAGCTACTGCTCCACTCCTTGTCTTCTCTCCGTCTCTCCACGCCTTCCCCAGTCTGGGGTCCTCCCTGGTTTAGGGAAGGCTCAGTGTGGAGGGTGGGCAGTGGCAGCTGGACTCCTTCAGTGATTGGGAAAAAGTTAAGGTGGGGGGAAATGGACCTGTATGTTCCTCAGATCAGGGTTCCCCTGGATAGGCATTACACAATTTCTCGTGGGAGAGGTGCTAAAAGATACAGGGGAAGTTGCTGGGATCAAGAGTCCAGCTGTCACTGCCCTCTAAACCCTTCCCAGACTGCCAGTTTGAGGAAGGCTCAGAGAACTGTGGCAGCTGTACTCCTTTCCTCCCAATCATGGGAGGAGTCAAGCTTCAGAAAAACCATCCCCATACCTTCCCCAATCCAGGATCCCCATGTCTAGGGAAGACATAGAGGAGGCTGCTGCTTAGCTCTTCCCAATCACAGAGGAGTGGAACGTACAGGTGATCATTTTTGTAAGAAAAACTCTCACACAGGGAAATTATGCCAGGTGTCACAGTGAAAAATTTCTCATAGATGGAGCATGTTTCCTCCACAAGAAACACTAGCAGTTTCTAGCAGGAAAGCAGCGTTTCTCCTTCTAGAAATGTAACATCTGTCTAAGACCTAAATTAAATAAAACAAAGGATGAAGTGAAAGATATCACTTTGTCTAAAGAACTGATGAAATGGCTGCTAAAGACTGATATTAATATTTTAAAATTACACAATTTGTGAAAGACGAAACTGAAGAAGTAGGAACCTCCCTTCCCAGCATGTATTTAATCCAAAAATCTCAATGCCACGTCTCAGTCTTGTCATTCAAACAGAGCAAAATTATGAAACTGCTAATAATAATCAGCAGCATGTGTATGAAGCAAGCTTTCAGTCCTGTACCACCTGGACTATTTTCTGATAATATCCTCATAATGTGCCTTGTCTTTGCAAGCAACTTGGTGGGATACAGATTCAGGAAAGCCCTTGGTCTACGAGTGTCAGTGCACCAGTGGCATTTATTAAATGCTCTTATATTTGAGGACAGAGAGATGAGGTATTTGAATTACCTCAGGCAAGAAGCTTCCAGAGTAGCAAGAGCACCACACTCAGTAATAGTTAGGTGGAAGGGCTAATTTCTTTCTGCTCAGTACCACGCAAACATCATGAGAATTTTATTGAAAAAGAAATGAGTGTTTACAGCAGCTCAGTACCATATTATTTTTCAGGACCTTTAAAGAAATTGGTCAAATGAGGCTTAGTGTTTAAGGCTGAACTTAGCACCATCTCTTATTGAGGAGATTCATAGACTCATGGATTATTAGGGGCTGGAAGGGACCTTGTAGATCATTGGGTCCAGTCCCCCTGCACCAGGCAGGAAAAGACAACTGGGGTCAAGTGACCCCAGCAAGGTGACTGTCCAGTCTCCTTTTGAAGATTTCCAGGGTAGATGATCACACCACCTCTGGTAGGAGTTTATTCCATAGTCTGGACACCCTGACTGTGAAGGAGTTTTTCCTGGAATTGAGCCTGAAGGGGCCTTCCAGGAGTCGGTATCCATTGCTCCTGGTCTTCCCCAGGGATGCCCTGGTGAACAGCTGTTCACTGAGTTCTTGATGTACTCCCCTGATGTAGTGGTAAGTCACTACCAAGTCCCCTGTGAGCCTTCTCTTCTGTAGGCTGAAGAGGCCCAAGTCCCTCAGCCTCTCCTCATATAGCTTGTCTTGTAAAACCCTGATCATACGGGTGGCTCTTCTCTGGACCCTCTCAAGTTTTTCCATGTCTTTGTTGAAGTGCCCAGAACTGGATGCAGTACTCCAGCTGGGGTCTCACCAGTGTGAAGCACAGTGAGAGTATCATTTCCTTAGTTTTGCATGAGATGCAATGGTTAATGCATACCAGCATGTTGTCTGTCCTGCTGGCCACAGCATTGCTCTGTCGGCTCATGTTCATGTGATGGTCGATCAGTACCCCTAGGCCCCGTTTGGCTGTAGTGCAAGTCAAATTGTCACCACCAAGCCTGTAGGTATGTTGGGGATTGTTTGCCCCCAGATTGTTTGTTTGCACTTTACCTTTCTGAGTGCTGAACTTCATCTGGTTCCAGTCTGCCCAACTCTCCAGCCTATCCAGGTCCACCTGTATCTGCAACCTATCTTCTGGCATGACTGTGCTCCCCTATAACTTGGTGTAGTCTGCAAACTTGGCCAGCAAGCTTTTCACCCCCACATCCAAATCATAGATAAAGATGTTGAAAAGCACCAGTCCAAGCACAGACCTCTGAGGGACACCACTGGCCACTTTGCCAGGATGACACAGATCCGTTGATGAGAACTCTAGGTCCTACCATGCAGCCAGTTTTCCACCCACTGAACTGTTGAGCAGTTAAACCCACAATCTTCCAATTTTTCTATAAGGATATCCTGGGATACTAGATCAAGAGCCTTTTGGAAGTCTAGGAATATAATGTTGACCTTCTTTTCTGTGTCCAGGTGGTAAGAGACCTGTTCATAGAAGGCAATGATGTTCCAGGCAAAGACCCCACACATTTTCACTTTGAGAAAACGGAGCATTTTTGGCATTTTTTCTTTTTCTTGCCATGCTCTGCTATTGGAGAATGATGCTCAAAGCTCTCTCCAGGGTGACAATATTGATAATATCTTTACACTTGAGCATGGCAGGAATTTGTCCAAAAAGTGCGAGTGCTTGGGATATGGAAAGAGGTCAGAATACCTGTAAGAACTTTCAATCGTAGCCTGGCAGAGATGTAGTGAGCTCCTGAAGCACCCCAAGCAGACTGCTGACCACTGGAGAGCAGGGGGAGTCCAAGTGACCCAGGGCTCTCTCTACTCTGGTAGCAGCTACTGCTGGTGCAGTAGCAGCATGGCAAATTTCTACAGGTGAGGAACAAGGTCACTATACATCAGGTGCAGCAGGGACAGCAGAATGCATTCTCCCCTCCCCCAAAAATCTTTGCTACAGAAGCACAGCCCCACACCACCCAATTATAGAAGCCAGGCAGCCCTGTGTCTTATAGCATGTGT
>NW_005842643.1:884116-924654 GCF_000455745.1 Alligator sinensis
GTCTGCCATCTTTCTAAAGTATTACCCTGCAAACAAATTTTGAAGAAAAGTAAATGCTATAATATTCGTTTTTGCTTGCACTAGCTTTTCTTTTTGTGTGTACTTTCCAGAGGTGTCTTTTCTTGTGTTACTATTATAAGACAATAGCCATGAAAGCAAAAAAATAAAATAAAATCAATTACTTTCAGAGTCCACCAGATGTCAGCACAACATAGATATTAGAAAAGGGCATCACATTAAGAACCAGTATTCAAGCATTGTAAAAAGGATACTAGCTAGATGATACCTTCATCCAAACCAGACATTTGCAAGAAGATATCAGTTTTGACAAAGATTTCTCAGAGGAAGGATAAAATTGCTGTTCAAAACCAGCCTCACTAGAAACCCCCTCAGAATAGCTGATAGCTATCGAGTCAGGGGACTGGGGAAGTTCTGAGACCCCTAGGTTTAAGTGCTTTATTTCAATTAGGACCCTCAGGCACTATAATAATCTTGGCTTCCATATCCCAGCTGAGTGCCCTGCCAACCAAGCTGTTGGGTATTCTGGGGTGATATACTCACACATTCATTCTCACTCCTTTAAAACAAGCCTCTGGGAGCATATTTATACTACCTCTATGCAACACCCATGAGCATCCCTTCCCTGAAAGGCACACCCTGGGCACACGTACATGTTCATTAATGCGCCGTAATTACAGTACATTAAGTTTAGTACCTGTAATCACAGGGTACTTGTACATGCAACATGGGTTTAATTCCCTGAATTGAAATGGTGGGATTTTAATTGTGATGATTAAAAAACCCAACATTTCAATTTAGGGGCTTCTGTCACTGTAACAGTAAGGGGCCCAATGTTTTTTTTTTTTTGGCAGAGCCTGCCTGCCTTTCCCACAGCTGGGGGGTGAGCTACTGGTGGGCTAAGCAGCCCCTGAATTCAGGGGGCCCTGGTCCTTCCCTCCTTCAGTGCAGCACCCCATGGGGCTACCTGGGCAGGCTGCTAGTGGGCCAGGGGCTGCTCAAGCTCAGAGGCGCCTGATCCAAAGCTTCCCCAAGGTGGCCCGGGCTTCCAGCATGCTATGCATCATCCCTACTGCCTTTCCAGCTGCCAGCACACCCAGCTGCCCTCCTGCTGCTTCCCCACACTGCCCTGGGGCAAGCCACCTGTTCCCAGGCAGTCCCAGGCAGCAGGGACAGTGCATGGGATGCTGATTTCTGGGTGGGCTCAAGGAAGAGCTGGATCAAGCTGGCTGCTGCCTCCCAAGGTGGGGCAGTATCCGGCCTGCTAGCAGCCTACCTGGGGCACCACTGCTGTGGAAGGAAGAACCAGGGCCCCCTGCAGCTCAGGGACCACTTACCCCACTGGCAGCTTGCATAGGCAGGCTCCACCACAAAAAAACAAAACAAAACAAAACAAAACAAAAAACCAAAACAAAACACTGAAGGGCCCATCCTTTTTTTTGGTGGAGCCTGCCTGTGGCTGGCGGGCAAGCTACTAGTGGGCCGAGTGGCCCCTGAGCTGTGGGGAGCCCTGGTCCTTCCCTCCACAGCAACAGCATCCTCCAGGTGAGCTGCTGGTAGGCTGGATGCTGACCCAGCTCAGAGGCAGCAGCCACCAGATTCAACTCTTCCTCAAGCCTGCCCAGGTAGCCGTGGACTTGGGGAAGCATTGGATCAGGCACCGCTGAGCTAGGGAAGCCCCTGACAGTAGTGGCCACAGAGGGCACTGCCACCATGGAGGGAAGGACCAGGGACCTCCTACATCTCAGGGGCAACTCAGCTCACTAGCAGTTCACCTGTCGGCCATGGGAGAGGCAGGCAGGTTTTGTGTTAAAAAATAAAATAAAATAAAATAAAATCGCCGCTTCTGCCTTCAGCTCACCTCTCCTGTGGCTGTGGGGTGGGGGGGATGAGTCGTTAGATTAATGACTGCAATTGTAACCCAGGAACATCCAAGGGTATGCCCATCCTCAACTGGAAGGCATAGATGAGGCAGGCGACAGTACTGTGAGAGGGACACCGGTGATTTGAGTGTGGGTCCCTCTTTCCTCTATAGAGTCAGCTCCACGCCAATGCTCTTTAACTATTCACAGTTTATTGAATTATAATATACATATTTCTTATATATATGTAAATATTCTAATAGGTAACAAAAGAAAACGTTCCAAAAATATTCTTGGCAATATCTTTTAACAACACCAAAGGTATACAGATAAATAATTTACAAAACAATAAGCCAAAAACCCATTACACCGAACTAACCCAATTCCATAACATCATAATTATGAATATGTTATACAAAATAACAACTATAAAATTATACAAAGTATGAGGTTCAGTTTTACAAGATATAAGGCACATTTAACCCTGGATCCCTGCTAGCAAGGGGTGGTTCCCCTTCTATGGGTCTAGCTGGGAGGGAAACTTCCACCCAGGACTCCCAATCAGAGGCCCCGCCAGCGTTGCCTGCGTCACTCCAAGACCTGCCCTTCTGGCCCTGTGCCCTGCTTTAGGCACTGAAGGTTCTTCCAGCACTCATAGTCGGGGGGAACCTAGCCTTATGCCTAGGCCTCCCCCTTTCCGGGCTCTTTTAGTTCTTTGGCCAGGCCACACTGCGGGGCTTACACTGGGGTTATCCTGAGCATCCTTAAGCTGCTCCGGGGGATGGCTCTCCATGTGCCAGTCTGCACACCGCTCCATCCAGCCCCATGCTGAGGATGCAGGCTCAAGCTGCCTTGACATGGCTCCTGGAGCCTGAGCCCTGTGTGCTGGCCTGCGCACTGCTGGGGTAAAGAAGGGAGCCCATGGAGCCTCTTCCCTCTCCAGTGTCCGTTGCTGTCTCTGCCCAACATGCTGAGCATATTTGGCTTTTATCTACACTGGAGGCCCCGCCCTGGAAGTCTGCCAAACCTGCAAAGCACAGTCTTCAGTCAGGTCCCGGAGCTCCTCCCCCCACCGCCCCGTCCCCGAGTATGGGCAGGGCAAGCCCCTCTCAGCTGTTACCTGATTGGTAGAAATGTTCTGCCAATTCAAAGTGTGCTTTTCCAAGCCTGGCTTACAGGCAAAAGCGGGGAGTCTGCCACACAATGTTACAAGTAGCTAGATTGCAAACTAAACTACACGGGGATGTGGTTTAGTTTGCAATGTAACAAACTCCTTTAAATTGCAAAAAACCCATGTCACACAAAGTGTGACAATTAAACCACAAAAATGGGCAATTTGTTACATGTACAAGCTCCTACAGGGACTAATAATGTGCTGTAATCAGCATTAGTGCATATGTTTTAAGTGATGCTAATGCAATGTAAACCAATTCTACTGCACATTATCATAGCACAAAAAAGCATGCCAATGTGCAGTAGAATTATTGTACTGTGCTGTTAGCATTTCATTAGATAGATAGAGATAATGAGATGCTATATCTCTATATAGATATCTCTATATAGATAATATCTACCTATCTAATGAAATGTTAACAGCACAGTACAATAATTCTACTTATATATAATGTGCCTCATGGCTGCATGCTCAAGGTCCCAGTGTGCCAACTTCTGAAAATGAGAGTAGCAACTTCAGAGTAGTCCAGAGTTGCACCTCAGCATGCCTGAGTTGGAAAGCCTATGGTACATGTTTCGGAGTGATCTGGATTGACCGCTTCATGTGGGATCTGGGAGCTACAGAAAGGGAGTAAGTGAGCAGGGTCTGCTTCACGGCAGCAAGGCATGGAGGCAGTATAACACAACATGATGCTTTGAGGGTGTCTAGTGTGAAATAGAGATCTTACAAATTTTCCTATCATAGGACAGGAAAAGTTTCCTGCTTAATTCTAATGCCACAAGGTGTCATAAGAGTTAGCTTTCTAAACTGGTTTCAGAGAACAAGTGAAGGAAGGAAAGTGTATGCATTCTAATCTTTTGTTTATAAAGTTAATGGAAGTCACTTTCTTGTCTGTGTACACTAGTGGCCAAAGAATTGAAAGCTATTCAGACAGCACCAAACTTTCTACTGGGATAGTGTCATTGCTTCAGTGGCTCCAGAAGAGAATTTGACACCTTAGAAACATTTGAGAAATAAGCCTAAGAGTACTACTGCATGAATGCCCAAAAGAGAGAAGCATAGAAAAACTACCACAACAGCCTTTATTCTGTAATAGGATGCAGGTAGACCTACACCAGGATGCCTGGGCAAGGCCTCAGTCAAAAAGGATGCATCTGGGACCATATAAATTGAATTTTGGGAAGGGGGCTCATAGTTTCTTTGTAGCCTTATCCCTCCACCTCTACTTTAGCTGAATGAGATATTTAAGCTAGTGCTTTGCTGCTGTTGCCACATTCTCTTAGCCTCTTTGGGCTTTTGGAGGAGGTCAAAACCAGCAGATACACCAGATTTTCTTTTTTTTTTTTAAATATAAGAAAAAGGAGGTAGCAGGGGATTTCTAATTTTCCTACTAGTGGCTCCTGCTGCTTCACTGAGACACAAGAAACCCCACAAATCCATGCATTCACAAGCCAGTTAGACTCCTCTTGTGGCCAGCTTCACATTTTTCTTTTTATTAAGGACTCATTTCATGAATCAAGAGACAGGACCTTTGAAGCTAGCTGTGACATGCCCAGCTGCTGTAACTGCCACACGAGCAAAAGAAAGCCTAAGTCTAGCAGCCCTCCTCCTTAAACCCTCCTGTAAACTCAGGAAGTAAAAATGTAGCATTGGAAGATGACAGACCAGGGGCCTAGAGACTAGGCCTAACGGACCAAAAATTAGGTGATGCAAAGAGGATGGAAGGAATGATGGAAGAACAAAAAGCCAGAAGGGAATAGCTTAGCTAGTGACTGCACTATGACAGCTTGAGGGGAGATGAGGCAGGACAAGCAAAGAACAGGTATGCAGAAAAGTTCAAAGAGAAAGTGGAAGGTAGAACAAAGGAGATAGCAAACAGAGGGCACTGCACACTGTAATGGGAAAGGAATAACAACCTAGACAAAAGAAACCAGTGGCAGTGGACCATAGGCCAGGAGAGAGACAAGGGTAGAGGACAACAGATCAGTGGGGACAGGTGACTCCAGCTGGCAATGCAGTGTAACACTGGCTAACATGGGAAGTGAGGCAGGACAAGAGGACAACAAAAAAGGCACAATTGGTCAGAAGGGAACATGAGGAAAGAGCAGCAAAAAAAAACATACCCAGCCACTACTAGAATCAAGACAAGGTGGGACATGAGGCATCAGTAGGGGGCAAGAGTCCTGAGGTAGATACAGGAGGAACAAAAGAGTGAGGCAAGGAGGAGCAAGACATGTCAAATCAATTAAGTAGACTTGAAGTGGCTTAGAATAAGGCATTATCCTAAGGCAGGGGTGGCCAAAATATGGCCCATCAGTTAATCCTATCCATCCCACTGGCCACCATTGAGAACCTGAGGAAGGAGGGCTGCACCCCATGGTGGGGTGGGATGGATGCAACAGAGCAGAGCAGCACAGGACACAGACCTCCCTGCTCAGACTCCTGGCAGCAGCTGGCAGGCCAGATATGATCCCTTGTGCTCCTCCCACCAGCCATCAACGGCTCACCAAAACTCCTGAAGCGGCCCTCCAGCCCAAATAGTTGCCCTCCAGCCCAACTAATTGCAAATAATTGCAACACTATGGGTACTAAATGATGAGGGGAAGACAGGCAGAGTAGAGAACCAACAGAGAGGGGAAATGAAGCAAGCAAGACAACTGAGCACAAGGAGAGTGAGGAATGATGGAAAAGGGAGCCCCAGGCCCAATGGGGGAATGAGAGATGAAAGGCTGGGAGCTTGCAAAGTAGAGTTTGAAAGACTGAGAGCCAGCATCAAGAAGGACAATAGGGACTGGGTCTGAGACAGCTGGAGCCCCCAAACCTAGCTTGAGTATACAGGCTAGTACATTAGCTAGTGTAGAAAGTGGGAAAGATTTTGAGCTTCACTGGTGGTTGGGACTAGAAGGGCTTTGTAAGCCAACTTGAGGGCAGAGGCACGTAGGGCTTTTGAGAAGAATAGATGCTTATGTTCCACTGCTAGGGGCAGGGTTGCAGAGTCTCTGCCAGTATCCTCAAGGGCCCTCAAGACCTGCCTGTGCCCCTAACTTTGACTGGGAATGGAAGGGCTGCTCAGGCTGACAGCCAATTCCAACATTTTTCAAACCCCTAACCTTCCCCATTCTTTAACAGTAAGGCTTTGGCATCTCTAGCAGACTGCTAGTAGCTCAGCCATAGCTCAACCATAAAATCCAGGTTTAATGGGGTAAGAGATGAAAACTGAAAAATAGGGAGGGCATGGGAACAAACAGCTGACAAAGGAAGTAATGGAGAAAAGGTGATGATCAGAACAATAAATAAGGAGAGGAAGCACAGCAAGAGAAAGATGACAGGGGACAGAGAAAGAGGCAACATGAGAAATCAGCATTGGACAAAGAAAAGTAGAGGACAGGAATTTGGCTGACACCAGGAGAGGAACTGAGGCAGAGCAGGAAGGTGGGAGAAAGGGAGGAGGAAGCAAGAAGAGGGCATACTCAAATCAGGAGGGGACGGAAGGGAAAAGCAGGGGAAAACATTAGACCATAACTGGATTCAAGTCAGGACCAGGAGCTGACAATAAGGCTTGGAAATGAGGCATGATGAGGATGCAGATATCAGGGGGAAAACAGACAAAGAAGAAAGGAAAACTGGCCAAGAGGCAATATGAAACAGAACAATGTGGGCTGGGCCTAAGGCACCTGGGACCATCCAAACCAGCTTGAATGTTAGTGTTCAAGAATAGGGAACATTTTGGGCTGTATAAACATTTGGGGCTGGCAGGACTCCCAATGCTAAGTTAAGGGCACAGATGGGTAGGGCTCTAGGACAATTGTAGGTCAGGTAGATGGTAGAGGACAGTGGTGGAGTTTATCACTCCAGTGTCCTTAAAAATCATTCCTACCTGTGTCTGTATCTTAGCTTGAGAAACTGATCTCCTCCAGTCATCTACCTAGCTCAGGAACTTCCTCATTTTTTAACAACTGACACTTTAATGCTCAGCATCTCCAGGAGCCTCAGATGGAACCAGAGGTGGGAGACCAAAAGGGAAAGGGATTCAGCAGCAGGGAAAACAAACCTAATAGGTGGGGTAGACCTGAAAGGACATTAAGCAAGAGAAGGCTGAAAAGAGGAAGACCAGGCAAGAGAGGAAGAGAAGGGGCCAATAGGGGGAAGTGGGTTCTTAGATTGGGGATGACTGACTAGGTCAGGAAGTGAGGTAGGTCCACTATAAGATTCAACAGAGCAGAAGATGCAGGAGACAGGCAAGACTAAGGGGCTAAAGGGATAAAAAAAGCCCCCTTGGCTGAACAGAGAGCTCCAGGAAAGACTGGGGGCAGAGAAAGAGATTTATAGGAAGTGGAAGAAGGGGGCAGCCACCAAGGAGGCATACACCACCCTGGCACACTATTGCAGGGAGTCAGTTAGGCAGGCCAAGGCAGCTTAGGCTGGCTTCAACAAGACAATAAAAAGTCCTTCTACAGATACATAGCGAGCAAAAGGAAAGCACAGAGTAACATAGGGCCCCACAGGACAAATCAGGTCAGCTGGTGGATGACGGAGAGAAAGGGGCAGAGCTCTTCAATGAGTTCTTTGCTTCAGTATTCCTAAATACTGACCAGGACAATTCCCCCACCCTGAGCATAGCCAGATGTCCAAAAGGCACCAGACCTCCAAAGGTTAGTGCAGACTTAGTTAAAGAGCACTTGGAAGGGCTGGATGGGTACAAGTCAGCTGGCCCAGATGACCTCCATCCAAGGGTGCTGAAAGAATTGGCCAGTGTCATAGCTGAGCCACTGGCACAGCTGTTTGAGCACTCATGGTGCTCTGGTCAGGACCCTGAGGACTGGAAAAGGGCCAACATGGTGCCCATATTTATGGGGAGAAGGGATGAGCTGGGTAACTTTAGGCCAGTCAGTCTTACCTCTTGCCCTGGGAAAATACTTGCGGGGGGGAAATCAAAGAATGCATTTATGAAGGAAATGACGCTGAAAGGAAACCAGCATGGGTTTGTTACAGGTAGATCCTGCCTGACAAACCTTATAGCCTTTTATGACGGGTCACACACTGCCTTGACACAGGAGCTGAGGCCGATGTCATCTACCTGGATTTTAGGAAGGCCTTCGACACAGTTTCGCATCCTATTCTCATAGGGAAGCTAACAGGCTGTGGAGTGGATGCCTACACAGTCAGATAGGTGGCTAACTGGCTTAGGAACCACACCCAGAGAGTGGTGGTGGATGGGTCATTCTTGGCCTGGAAGGAGGTGGTGTTACCAAATTTGCCCATTACTTTGGGGTGTGCTCATTTATTAGGGATAGTTTCTAGGGTCTTGGTGATTCTGTCAATGTGCTGCTTCTGTTACTATACGGAGCTGTATTTCTCCCTTCTGCAAGCCCTCACCCCTAGTGGAGCTATCTTGCAGGACTCAATCTCAATGGGACTGGGTTCCTCCAGTCACCAAATCAGTCATACACACAAACACACACAAATTAACGTGACACGCCTGACCTGGCCGGGCTGATCAGCATGGACAGGCTGACACCCTCATATGCCAAGAATCAGTTCATAAGAGCAACAATAAAATGCAGTCAGACACAAGCACACAGGTAAACAGAATCCCTCTGAATCCGGCTGGGTGTCCAGCTGACACCCTCATGGGCCAGCATTCAGTTCATAAGGGCACGTCTGAGTCAAACTGGGTCAATCAGCCTATACAAGCTGATCCCCTTATGTGTTTCAAACTCAGCACGTCCCAATCTTTGGCCTCTTGATGAGCAGACCCCACAATAATTTGGGCTTCACAGGGATCTTTAGCATAGGTAAAAGAAGCGTTGCTGCAGAGCACGGGAGGAAAGAGAAGCAGAGAAGGAAAAATATACCCAATTACTACCAGTTTGACTATAAAAGTTATTTATTGCTAAGCATATGAAATATATAATAGTACTAGTAGTAATAGACATGCAAAAGAAAAACAAACACCAACAATGACAATACTACCCTGGTTTCACTAAGTATTTGGGGAAACTTAGCTCAAGCTTAACTGATACAGTTCAGGTTCAGAAGTTTATGCCTAGAAAGAAGACAGAGAACGCTGGGATCTCACCTAGTCCACGGTACTCAGGCTGCAAAGCTGACAGGCACAGTCTGTAGCACAGTCCTTGAAGGGAGAGATGATCTGTTCTTCCAGCGTCCCAAGAACGACAGGGGATGGTGTCAGCACAGGGGTTTTCTTCTTCTCCTTCTTTCCTCCTGCTTCTACTTCTTTTCCTTCCTTTTCCTCTTCCTCTTCTCCCTCTAGCAGCACACACACTTACAGATTTTTATACCCTCAGTTCAGCTGCTTCGAAGCACCCTCAGTAGTGTAAATCATTGTCTTTTCTATTGACAAGGGGTTATCTGGTTTGGACCATCTCAGGAAACTGATTGATAATCAGGAAACACTTAAGATTAGGGAGTAACCCAAATACTTGGGAGCCAGCTTGAAATTCCTATGGGTGGCAGATATACTGATGGGATATCTCATGGTTTCTTCAGGAACAATAGATAGCTTGCAGCATCAGGATTTTGGATTTTTACTTGTTGTGCACAAGCCTCAGCTTAGCATGACTTTTCCAGATCTTACTATAGTCTTTTAACAGACTTAAAACAATTATTGGGGTGCTCATAACCTTTTGTGGAGAGGACTCCCACCAGTCGTCTCGGGAAAGATATGACAACACCTGGGATTAGGGCTCCAGCAGGCTGGATGCTGTGATGAACCCTTAACCATTGTTCAAATGTTGCCCATACCCCCTCTGACTCGGTCTCTTGCCTCAGCATTCCCTAACCCGGCAACCGAGTTTTAGTCAATCAAGTTTAAATAGGCCTCCCATAGTGGGACCGGGGAATGTACGGCCCGAGATGCCTATTAAACTTAGAGCTGTGTGTGTGTGTCTGGGGGGGAAAAGTCCTTAGTAAATCCAGATTAGAACTGGTCTGATAAATGCTGAGCTGGGTGTGTGTGAACATGGGTTGATTAACATTGGAAGCACAGATTCCCCATCATGCAGTGCTCCCCTGCTTCTCTGGTCCCAGAATTCACTGCAGTCTCTGCTTCAGGCTTTCTGTTTTCCATCTCTCATGTAAATGAGACCTAGGGCAGTTGATTCACTCGTCACCCTTATCTGGTGAGGGTCTTAGGTGCGTCTCTCACTGCATCTTAATCAGTTTCGTTTAGGTAGAGGAGGGGAGGGGGGTGAGTCCTTTGTGAGTCAGACAGACTGCATCCTGTACCAGGGTTCCCCAAGAATACAGAGCTGAGACGTAACAATTCCCAGCAGATACAGGCCGACATGGACAGGTTGGATCAATGGGTGGAATGAAATAGGATGCAATTCAACAAAGATAAATGTAAGGTACTCCACCTGGGAAGGAGGAATCCCCAGCACACCTACAGGTTGGGGGATGTCCTCCTCAGTAGCTCAGAGGCAGAGAGAGATCTTGGAGTCATAGTTGACTCCAAGATGAACATGAGCTGGCAGTGTAATGAGGCTATCAACAAAGCCAATCGCACGTTGTTGTGTATCAACAGATGCATGACCAACAGATCAAGGGAAGTGATACTCCCCCTCTATGCAGCATTGGTCAGGCCACAGTTGGAGTACTGTGTCCAGTTTTGGGCACCGCACTTCAAGAGGGACACAGAATCTGGAGAGGGTTCAAAGGAGGGCCACTCGCATGATTAGTGGCCTCTGTGAAAGACCCTATGAGGACAGGTTGAGGGATCCAGATCTCTTCAGCCTTCACAAGAGATGGCTGATGACTGTGTAGCTGCCTATAAGTTTATCAGGGGAGGACAGCAGGGAATTGTTGATGCACTGTTTACCAGAGCACCCCAGGGAGTAACTAGGAATAATGGGTGCAAACTAGTGGAGAGCAGATTTAGGTTAGCCATTAGGAAGACATTTTTACAGTAAGGGTGGTCAGAATCTGGAATGGGCTTCCAAGAGAGGTGGTCCTATCACCTAACTTGGAGGTCTTCAAGAGGAGACTTGACAGTCACCTGGCTGGGGTTGTCTGACCTCAGTCCACTTTCCTGCCAGGGGCAGGGTCAGACATGATGATCCATTGGGTTCTTTCTGACTCTATAATCTATGAATCTAAGACCAACCAAGGGGAAAAAGAGAGGCTATAGAAGCATATGGGGACCAAGGGACAAGAAAATCACCAAGGGAAATCAAGGCAGGCCTATGGAAGGCAGGATGCAAAAGCAGAACAAAGGGAGACAGAGGGGCCAAGATCAGGAAGGACCAAGAGATTAGAGGCAGTATCAGGGGAAGATGCAAAATAGGACAAGAGAAATACAAGGACAATGGATCAGAGACAGGGCAAGGGAAGGGGCTAGGAGACAAGAACATTCTGAGGCTGACAGACCAAGGCACATGAGGCAGGCTCAGGGGGATGAAGTCCTTGGACACCAGAGACTGGGAAAGGAAACGGAGGAAAAAATAACCTATTCCCTGCCTCTCAATCAAGTTCTCTGGCTACTAATCACCCAACCAAGTCATACTACTTCTTCCTTCCATCCCCAACACTAGAGGCATCAAGCCAACACCAAGACCCACCCCCACTCAAGACTGCAGCCCATCAAGCAGGGAAGAAATAAGTTTGGTTGCTTGAACTAATGAAGTGCATGATGGGAGGGTATGGAAGAATGGGATTTGACAGACAGTAGAGGGTACAGTAGGTGGAAACTGTCATGATTGATTTGGGGTCTAAAACCAGGATTCAAGATACTAAGAGGAGAAGTGATACAGAACACGGAGCACAAGCAAACAGTATACAATAGACTGGAGAAAGGCAGGACAGACCCAGAGGAACAGAGACTGCACTGACTAATGGGAGAGATGGTAATGATAGGTTTGGGGCCAAGAGGCCCCAAGGACTGAAAGGAACAGTGTACTGAGGCAGGAGAGGACTGACTTGGAGCTAGACCACAGAACAGCAGACAAAAGGTGAGGAAATTGAGCAGAAGGACACCCAAGAAAAGATTTAAAAAAACCTCATAAAGCAAGAAAGACCAGGGGAAAACAATCCAAGACAAAGTGAGGCAGGATCATGGAAACAGGTGGTGGTGACAACAGATGAAGGGAAGTGGTGAAGCTGAACTGGGGAAAGGTAAATAATGCAGAGAAAAAGGACAATGGAAGAGAAGAAAGAGGGCAAGTAAGGCAGGACAAGGGGAAACCAGAGGATGGAGGTGTTAAAAAGGAGGAAGAACAAGGTATCAGAAGCCAAATGGTGAAGCAGGTGAGTATCAGGGAGAACACATAAGATCATGGATGAAGAGGGGAACAAGGATGGACCAGATAAATGGCTGACCAGAGCTGGAAGTGGGACAGGAGGAGGGGAAGACTCAACTGAGGAAACAAGAGAGAAGGCAGCAATGGAAAATAGGGACAAGAGACCAGGAGGAGACCCGAGGCAACGCCACAGGATGATCAAAGCAGGGGACAAGAGGAACTAAGAACAGGATGCTAATATAGGAGTGAGGAAGTACCAAGTGACAACAGCTTGAGCACAGAGACCAGACAACATGGACCAGAAAAGGCAGCAAGGTAGGACAAAGGAATGAAAAAATTATGGGAGGATCAAGAGGCGACATGAAATCAGGACCAGAAGACCATAGGTAAGGATGGGAAGTGAGGAAGCACCAGAGAATGACAGGTGCTTCAGGACAGGACAGAACAGGGAGAGCAAGGCAGGTAAGCAAGTGGGGATGCAAGTCACTCAGCAGGCACAATAGAAAAAGGTGTGATAGGAGGCGGCACAGGAGGAAATGCATGATTCAGGACCATGGAAAGGAGACAAGGCAGGACCAGAGGACAAGAGAAGGGGCATGAGGCTCCTGCCTGTCCTCCCTAGGGTCCAGAGAAATACAGGAATCACAAAAAAGGTGCTGATGGACAGAAGGCAAACAAAAGGACAACAGACCATGGGACTAGAAATTAACTGTGGATGGGGGAAAGAGATGCAAGAGAAGGGTTTGACAGACAAAGGAACACCACAAGGAGACATGGAGGGAGCCCTCACCAAAAAGAGGAAGCTGACCCTGGGGAACCCTGGGGGCACACACATAGAAGATAAGGCAAGGAAAGACAGTTGTCCGATCAAGATGCTGGGGAATAGCAGACAATCAAGAAATGCATGTAGAACAGAGACAACAGGCAGAGGGCACTGCACACTGGGAGGGAAGGAAAGACAGAACAAGAGGCAAGTAAAGTTTTGGAAAATCAAGGCAGCTGGACAATGGGCCAAGAGGAGGATGGAGACAGTGTTGGAAGACAATGAAGTAGGGCAAGGGGATGATGGACCCAGAAGAAACTTGGGGCTGGAGCAGGGGACATGAGGCTAAACACTATTTTATGAAGGGAAGGAACACTGGCTAAGAGGAAGAGTCCTAGATGGGCAGCAAGGACAGGAGGACAACAGAAAGAAGAGGAAGACCCATTAGGAGGGGACCCAAGTAAAGAGCAGGGACATGAAATAGGTCAAAACTGGAATCAAGGTAAGACAAACCAACATACCAAGGCTGGAAAGAAGGCTGAACTAGGGAGTAACAGACCCAGGGCTGACTTGAGGCAACAATCAAAAGAGGTGAGGGTAAGGAAGAGCAGGGCATGACAGACTAGATTACTATATTTGAAGAGGGTCAGACTAGGCAAAGATGCCAGGGGACAAAAAAGCCCAGAGGGGAGAAAAGGAGAGAAGGGAACAAACCAGAAGGGGAAATGGAACAGACAACTCACCATGAGAAAAGAGTCAGGAATGACAGAAAAACGGGAAAAAGAGTGAGAACCTAAAAACTAGGAGTCAACCCCCCCCATAACAGCCAAAATGAAGTAGGACAGTTCATGCTGTCTGAAGCTGATGGAGCCATCCAGGCTAGCTTTGGTGTTAGTGTTCAAGACTGCGAGAAGTTTTGGGCTGTATTGATGGCTGGGGCTGACAGAACTCTCCAAGATAACTTAAAAGGCACTTAAGTGTAGGTATTGCTCTTCAGGACAGTGGCAGCAATAACCCCGCTTTTCTCTCTAGCTGAAGAACATGAGCCTCCAGCTGACTTGCAGCTCAGGTTCTGCAACTATGGGGGGAGTGGGGTATTCCTGCCATTGTCCTTAAGGATCCTACCTACCTGCATCCTCACCCTAACTTGGGGAACCCTTCTAGTCTGAACCATCAGCGTCTAAAACATATCCAGTTCTTGAACAATAACACTAATATTTTACTGAGCTCAGGTACCTTCAGGAGTCTAAGATGCAGCCACAGGCAAGACACCTAAATGACTACAAAAATTCATTTGAAGGAGTTAACAGACTAAGACTGAAAGAAAGGGGGGACACAGGAAAAACAGGTTGACAAAAAAGGATGCAGAGAAAGCAACAACAAGAATAGATGAGGAGGGAAAGAACAGCAGGACAAGAGGATGATAGATTGATATAGAACAAGGCAGGAGAAAGTAACAAGGAGAACTGGAGGACAGAGACTGGACTGACACTAGGATGGGAAGTTAAGTAGACTTGTCTTCAAGGAAACAGGAGGGGGAAGATAGGCAGAGCAAGATGACAGATGAACAAGAGAAGCAAGGTGGACCTGGTGGACCGCTGACCAGAAGGGGAAGTGAAGCAGGACTAGTAAACAATAGATAGGCTTGAGATACTGGGCAGATAAAGAAATAAGACAGGACTGGGGTATAAAAGCCAAGAAGAGAAATGAAGCAGCAGTGTGTAATAGCAACTGAGGTATTAATTCAAGGGTCTGAAAGCAGGAGAAGGGGAAAGATGAAAAAGCAGCAGACCAATCAAAAGTAAGGAAGAGGGAAGAAGAGGATTGCAAATGGGGGCTTTTAAACCAGGGGATCAGAAACCAGGAGTGGGAATGAGAAATTATCTATCAATTGGCATAAGCTGGAAGAAGGGCAAGACTGTTCAAAGAGAAGTGAAACTGGAGAAGCACAAGGCAACAAGAAATAAGGACAGGAAGCAAGGCAGGATCAGGGAAGGTAGGACATCAGACAGATGTAGTTAGAGGAACAGACAAAAAGGTGAGGCCAAGGAGGAGGAGGACATGACAGACTAGGCAACATTTGATGAGGGTCAGAACAAGCCATGATAGGAAGACAGGCAGAAAAGGGAACAAACCAAGAGGGACAATGAGGCAGAAGGACACAGCTGGCCAGGGGAGGGAAGTCAGAAATGATGGAAAGAGGAGATTGTAGATTAAACAGGGAAGAGGAGGAGAAGGGAACAACTGGGAGCCTACATACTACAGTTCCAAAACCCATGATTCAGTATCAAGGAGGATAGCATGGGCTGTGTCTAGTTTTGAGCCGTGTTAATGGTTGAGACTGGCAGGGATCCCCAAGCTAAGTTATGGGTTCAGGTAGGGTCTTTAAGACAGTAGTAGTGCCTCAGACACAAACATGGGCAGGAGACATCTAGCAGCATAAGCACAAAATATAGCTTAAAGGTGTTGACAGACCAAGGCTGGAAGAAAGAGGACCAGAAAACAAAGGAATGACAGGAGGGGAAAGCAAGACCTGAGGATAGGGAAGCAGGTGGGGGGGAAGTGAGGCAGGACTGTGGGTGTAATTACTGGAGAGCAACATATCAGAAGCGAGACAGGACTAGGAACTAATGGACACCCAGTGTGGTAGTGTGGGAACAAGACAGGACTGGGATGTAAGAGCCACGAAAGCAAGTGAGGCAGCAGCAGGTAACACCAACTGAAGGAGGGACCAAGCAGTTTGGCAGAATCATAGAATAGAAGAGCTAGAAGATCTTCAAGTCCGGTCCCCTGCCATGGGCAGGAGGTAATTGTGTTGACTTGACACGTGTCAGATCAATGCTTAGGATCTCAATATTGAGCTTCTAGGCAGGAGGATGCGACAAAATTATATATACACATAAGCTACACATGACACTATGGGTCCACACACACACATACACACACTTCAGTGGTGGCTGTGTTTTAACACTAGGGGTTACTTGGAGTCACCTGGTGCCCCAAGAGCTGGGAGGTTGCAGGGGGCAGAGAGAGAAGCCGGGAAACGGTGAGGATTGGGGCTGGGAGACGGTGGGGGTTAAAAGATGACACAGACACACGGGCAGAGGGGCAGAGGTTGGAGCAGGGCCAGGAGATCAGTAAGACAAAACCCAACTCAGGGTTCCAAAAATAACAGTTTTATTAAACAGACAACACACTATAAAGCCCACGAAGTTATTGGTTCTTACACACATGGAGAGGAAAGGCTTAATGGAGGCATTGAAGTCAAGGTGTGCAGAGACAGAGCTCAGGTCCCTTGCTTGGGGGAAGAAGGTGGGTTATAGCTACCTATCCAGGCTGTGAGTTGATCCTTAATGGCCAGTCGAAGTCTTCTCCAGTGATGTGTTGTCCAGAGGGGGTCGCTAGCAGGGCCTCTGGGTGGATAGATGGTGTGGCATAGTGCTGGTCTGGATGGAGAGGGCGTCCCAATGAGATCACACACTACCACAACCAACCCAGAATGGTTGGTATTCTGTTCTTTGTTTCCATGTTGCTGGTTTCTTGGAGGGTCTTTATATTTCAAATACTGGGTTATTTCTCTGGTCCTGGGAGTAGGTCTGTGGTTTCGACATCCTGGTCCTTCAGGTTGATAGCACGGGCCTTCAGCCATTTTAGGCCTGCTACCATTATGTCTCAAGCACCCTCATTCACTTCTCATTCATCCAGGAACCAATTTACATAGGAGGGGTAGGTAGGAGTCACAGTTGCAACATAATTACAATAGGGTATGCCTGGGCAGGGGACACAAAATGGATACTTGACATTACTTTGGCTAACTTACAGAAACAGGCCTAAATCATACAATATCAATATAAAACAAAATTAAATACAAACATAATAGGAATACAATATAAAACAGTATAAATCAATGCAAAAATAATAGAACAGTATTTACAATGTAAAAAAGGGCTTGTTACAATAATGGCATACAAGAACTTAGCTTACCTATGACTACCTATAACTACTTATAAGGGCTAAGGGGGCAGAGAAAGTGTCAGAAATGGTTGGGGAAGGAGAGGGACCCGAGACAAGGCTGATCAGCCTTCACTACAGTCCCAGGGTACCTGATCCTTATAGGGCTCTATGAAGGGTGCTCCTCAGGCACCTGTGTTTTCTGAAGCAGCACATGCCAAAAGGGGGAGGCAGGACTGAAGTGGCATGCTCACAGACCACTACACCTTAGAGGGAACATTGCTTCCAAGGGGTGTCTTTCTGAAGAGTTGCAACCTTAGATCTTGGTGCTCACCCCTGACATACTTGTAGATGTCTATCAAGTCACCTCTCAGTTGTCTCTTACCTAGACTGAACAAACCCAGTTCCCAGAGTCTCTCCTCATAGGGCCTACCCTTCAGGCCCCTAGTCATATGGGTTTCCCTTTTCTGTACCCTTTCAAGCTTATTCACATCCTTCTTGAAGTGTGCTGCCCAGAACTGGACACAGTACTGCAGCTGTGGCCTCACCAATGCCAAATAGAGGGAGAGGAGCACTTCTCTGGATCTATTAGCAACACATTGGCTGATGCAGGCCAGAGTTCTATTTGCCCTGCTGGTGACTTCATCACACAGTTGGCTCATATTCATCCTCTGGTTGATTGCCACCCCCAGGTCCTTTTCAGATGCAGTGTCAACCAGTTGACCACCACCCATTGTATAGTTATGGTGAAGGTTCTTCCTACCCAGATGAAGGACCCAGCACTTGTTCCTGTTGAACCTCATCTGATTGCATTCAGCCCATAGGACCAGTCTGTCCAGGTCATCCTAGATCCCTGTCCTCACATATGCCCACATTTCCCCACAGCCTGGAGTCATACAAATTTAATCATTGCACTTTCCACTCCCACATCCAAGTCATTGATAAAGGTGTTAAAGAGCATAGGCCCAAGCACCAATCCTTGGGGGACACCACTGGAGACAGCCCTCCAGGATGAGGCCATCCCTTTGAGTACAACTCTCTGGGATCGGTCTCTGAGCCAGTTGCCAACCCACCTCACTGTAGATTAGTCTAGGTCAGTACCCTTCAACTTAACTGAGAGAATCTTATGGGAGGTAGGATGAACCTGAAGAGACAAAGCAAGAGAATGGGAGAACTGAAAAAGGGTAGACCAATGAAGAGGGGAAGGGGACAATACAGGCAGAGGAAGTCCAGGGGATGATTAACCAGGGCAGAAGAAGCTAGAAATAGGCAAAACAGATCAACAGGAGAAGAGAGGCTAGAGAACCCAGGAAGCAACCAAGCTAATTTCTACCTTGCCTGAACCTCTGAAGTGCACCTGGGAAAGCCAACCTTCTCTCCAATCCCACCAAGGTTGTACCAAAAGCTACAAGCCTCCACCTGTTCTAAGCCCCAAATTGTACCCAACCAACTCGAGAAACATGCTATCCAAGCCTCCAGGCTCCACCCAAGTCAACTCCCACTATCCAATAGTAATTAACAGGCCAAAACCCTTGATCTGTTCCAAACCCTGTTTCACCCAAATGCCTATGACTCCACCCTGTGCAAACCTGCAGGCAGCAGCCAACCCAGCCAAAGCCCTGCCATCCAACTACAACAAACTAAACCAGGGTACGACTCCCCACCTCAACATCAGATTAAATCCAAATGAGAGTACTCCCCCAAACTCATCCAGTCAAGCGAAAGCTCTAGCCCCTCCCCGCAACTCAACTCCAGGCTGTATTAAGCAAGCTAACCCACTCACCCTACCACAGGCTGCACCCACCCAGGGGAGGGTAGGTCATGGCAAATTAGGAAGTAACAGACCTTAGAGATCAGTTGAGACTGGACTAATATCATGACTAACCTGGGGTCAAGAGACCAGAGGACAATAGGTCAAACCAGGAGTTCACAGAATAGGGCATAAACAATCATAGAAAGACTACATACACCCAGAAAGGAACAGCTGGAACTGATTGAATGCAGAGAAAGATAATAGGCCTCAGGACCAATAGCCCAGTAGATAACAGATCAAGCAGCAATAGGAGACAGGACCAGGGATTATGATAAAGAAATAACATGCCGACAAGAAAGAATGGATGCCAGACCTCAGGCAAAAAGCTTATAGTTGTCCACAGACCTCAGAGAAAACAAACATGAGTTAACAGGAGACTAGGGTACAATAAACAGGAGAAAAAGCAACCCAGCCCAAAAGGAAAAAGAAACCTGAAAAATAACATAAAACATGGTTTGAGAAACCAAGAAAAGTCTTAGACAAAATTAGATTATGAAAGAGAGCAGGATGTGTAAAAGAACACAAGGCAGTAAATAAAGAGACAATGAAAAACGGCAGGGAAAACAATAAGGAAAAAGAGCGAAGAGTAGGGAAATTAAACAGTGACAGACAAAGCAAACCTGAAGAAGCAGCAAGTTAGGACTAAAACAGGGGTGGGCAAAATGCAGCCTGTGGGCTGGATGCAGCCTGCCAGGCCATTCTATCTGGCCCACAAGCCCCCTAAATATTAATTTTCTACATTTTTTATCTGCCCCTGGTTGAAACAATAAGAAAAAAGAGCGAAGAGTAGGGAAATTAAACAGTGACAGACAAAGCAAACCTGAAGAAGCAGCAAGTTAGGACTAAAACAGGGGTGGGCAAAATGCAGCCTGTGGGCTGGATGCAGCCTGCCAGGCCATTCTATCTGGCCCACAAGCCCCCTAAATATTAATTTTCTACATTTTTTATCTGCCCCTGGTTGCCTGTCATGTGGCCCTCGATGGCTTGCCAAAACTCAGTAAGCAGCCCTTCACCCAAAATAATTGCCCACCCTTGGACTAGAAGATGATAGAGGAAAAATGAAGTGAGACAACATAGGAAAACAAGTGACCAAGAGAAGAAATGCAAGAGTAATAAAACAAGAGGGAAAATGAAGTATTACATAGAAGTCACAACCCCAATACTAAGGATCACAAAAGCAACTGAAAAGGAGAAGAGTATTGGAGAATCAGAAAATAAAAGTGTGTAGAAGAAACAGAAGGTAAAATCCTGGACATGCTAAGCAATAATAATTACTCCAAAACTTACTTTAAAAGTGTTACTTCTGTTAGCAAACACACATAGCTTACCTCTTTCCTTCTAGTCAGCAGTACTATTAAAGGGAAAAGGACTCTAGGGACTTGTCCTATAAAGGCTGAAGAAGCACTGCCCCAAACTCTAACTGGTCTGTGGGGTGTGTGGCTTCCTTACCCTTTATAAAAGAAGTCATAAGGCACACCAGCTTTTTTTTTCCCCCTCTTTTTTCCTCTCCCTTGGTTAACAGAAGTGCTGTCTGTTTATGAAGTATGTAATTTAAGATGTTTTCTGATAGTCTCAGTCCTTTTCTGCACGGCTGCTGTTGCACTTAGAAACTGAATTGACACAACACTCACTTGATGAATAGCAGAGAGACTTGCTTTAATAACTACCAACAAGTTACAAAACTAAATGACTGAAAAACCCTCTTTCCCATTATAAAATGAGCTATTAGTCCTTGTATTATTGTAGCTGCAAAGAGAATATTACCCAACACAGGCAGAAAGCAGTCCTTGTACAGCTTCACAGTGTGAATCCTTCACTTGAGGCTGGGTGGTGCAGGATGGCTTCTTGATCTTCCCTAGACTGCACAGACACCTTGCTGGCAGGTCTGTCCTTCTTTTTATACAGTTGTAATTGTATAGTTTCAAAATATTCTTTCTTGACAGGTTAATCAAAGTCTGAACAAAGCAGACAAGGACAGAATTAACATATTACAGCTGTATCCTGTTTGTGTGTCTGAAGTTTTCAAGCTGATCTAGGAATCAAATAGGATGGGTATTGATTGAATGAGATACCTTTAGGAAGTTGATCACAGAATACTATTTTTCAGCAGTTATTTTAACAATGGAGGCTAATAGCGACATCAGATGGATCATGGAGATAGTGAAGATCAGAGACCTTTGGATATAATGGGTGTGAATTTCAGGAAAATACACTGGTTTAGCACAATAAACATTTAGAAATTGACTTCCTTTTTTGAGAAATATGCCTTGATTTATGCAAATGTAAGGCAGTGAGGATCAGACAATAGGTGTAAGGTAGGTTAGGTGCAGTCACATAGACTGATTTAACCTAAAACTTTAGACAGATATTGGATGTTTGCTTTGGGAAATAGGTCTTAAAGGGGAAATTTGTTAACCAGGATATATTTACAGTCCTGTTTTCAGCGCACCTTGGCTTTTCTTGTCTCTTACAGGCTTTGCTTTGAAGTGGATATTTTAGTTCTTTAGTGACACTTAGCTCAATCGAGATGTAGATGTAGTTTGTAGGTTTTTCCCCAGGTCACTTGGCTTTCTGGCTTGCCCTCTGAGTCTTGTTACGTTTATGTAATGCATGTGTCAGGTCTCTGCCAATACTTTTAATCATCACTTATTTTTTTTAGGTTCAGGTGTGGTAGAACGTTGAGGACTGTTATTATGACTTCTATTATCTTATGGCATGGGTCTGTTATTGGGTACCACAAGCACTTCACTCTTACACCTTATGGGTTGCAAGCCATTAGTGGGGTTTGATTTTCTTGTGACAGTCTTGTGACCACAGCCCAGTCTTGCCCAGGCCTTTGTCTTACATTTTTGTGCGAGAAACACTGTCCAAACTTTCACAGTTTTCATATGCAGAAGTTACTGCTTAGCCAGTCAGTTCCCAAGCTTTAGTGGTGCATGGCATTATTCCATCCTAAGTACAGGACTTCGTACTTGTCCTTGCTGAACCTCACGAGCAGAGATCCTGGTTTTCTCTGATCAAAAAACCAAACAAACCTAAAATAAAAAATTCCTCACTCCCCCAATTTTTCTGATTAAAAATACCTCCCAATCCACATTTTTCTATGATTAAAGTGAAAGGCCCTTATATACATACAGGGGTGTTTCATTTTAATCATGGAAAAATATGGATGTTGTTGGTTTTTTAAAACCAGAACATTTTGGATTTTTTTATCAGAAGAAACCAGGATCCCTGCTCATGAGATTCTTTTTGGCCCAATCCACCAATTTGTCTAGGTCACTCTGAATCCTAGCCCTACCCTTCAGTGTATCTACTGCATGCCCCAACTTGGTGTCATCTGTGAACTCACTGAGGGTGCAATCTGTCCCATCTTCCAGGGAGTTAATTATAAAGCTTGGTTTCTTTATGAAGAAGGCCCTCTTTAAAAGGCTCTTGGTTTCACTCCCACAGCCAAGCTGGGAAGGCAAGAACAGCTCTGTATTGTGCAAACACTGACATTTTATTTTTGAAAATTACCAAGGAGTGCTGTATAGCAGACTGCCTTTTTATGTGCCTCATTATACTTTTTTGGCCAATCTATTGCTGGCTGCCATATGGCTCAATATAAAAAACTTTATGGGTATCCGCTGTCTCTCATAATACATAAAGATATGCTAATTAACACTGATTAAATCAATCTAAAATATATATGAAACACAGCCTAACAAATTAGTAAATTGGAGTTCGGTTGGTCAAGTCTGTAGCTTTTGGCTGACTGCTAACAATTCAAAGTTGATGTTTCACAAAGACACTGATAATGTGCTCCCACTTCATGTGTGCTTGTACTATAAATATTGTTTCTGTGCTTGTACTTCACTTTTTTTTTTATCTTTGAAGGTAGCAGAGCAGAAGCTTAAGTGCTAGTCCTCACTCTAAAGATAACTAGCAAAACTAGCAACACCACAATAGGTTTTCTTGCCTTATTGTCAATGCTTTGAACAGATGACATTTTCCCCAGGTATACATACCTCTCTGACCTCAGTCAAGCTGTACCTGGCCTATTCTGTAGTAGCAAATGAATTTAGAAGCTGGGAAAGGAAGAGGCTGACAGAATGTAGACTTGCCTATGTGACCTCCTCCCAAAACCTATTTTGCAGAATATAGGGGGAACCCTCCCCCAACAATGCTTTAGTTTACTTTTCAGGCACCTAAATATTAGGACACAAAAAACTTTATATACTTCTATCGAGAAATAAACATCAGAATACCACCTGTTTTTTCTTTCTTTTTTTAGAAGTTGAATCCTAAAAAATATTTATCTGGCCAATGTAATCTCATAGGTTATTTATTTAATTTAAAGAACCAAAGTGTTTGCTGACAAAGGTATAAGGCCTTTTATATGCTAAAATAACAGCAGTCTATCTCCTGCTATAACTCTCAGGCAGCTACTAAATCAATGTCAATAAAACATCTATGCTTAATATTATATAGTTTATTTTGGGTACAAAATATGGAGGTGCTGGCCATGACTGTACAGCTAACTCAAAAAAGTTAGCCTGAAATTGGGGATTGAGTGTCTCTATTTGTGTAGGAAAAATACAGCCTATTTTCCCTAAAGTGACAGCACTTACAGATCCAATTTGCTGAGAATTTACAAGTAAATCTTTTAATTAGTTTGAGTTAAAATTAATTAAAGTTGAAATTTACCATCTGTTTCTTTGTACCAAATGATCTTAACAATGGAAATGCTTCAGATTTTCTGGGTAGTTAAAGCTAATTGAAATCTTGTGCTTAGGCTGCACTTGGAGAAAGCAAGTTGTTAAGCTAAGTTGTTAACGATTGCTGTACTTAATTGTTATGTAAGCTACAAGCAGGCTTGGGTCAACAGCTCAGCTTAACTGTAAGTGAGCCATTTTGGCATCTGAAGTAAATCAAGCTGCTATTGGCAATGAACTAATTTATATTTGGTGATGCTATTCTTCATAATGACTCACTGGTAGGAGGAAGATTGGATCTATTTCAAGGGCTGCATCAGGTATAGTATGAAGCCTCAGCTATTGCATTCCTTAAAGTTGGTAGGACTATATGCTAGTTTGGGTACCATGGCTTGAAAGATTTCTTGTGGCACTGCTGCAGTTCCCCTATTCACAGGGACAGAACTGCTAGGGAAAGTGGGGCAGGGATACAGAGAGCTCCTAGAGTTAGGTTCTCTCCTTTCCACACCCTTTCACAGAGTGCCAGTCTCACTAGCACTGGACTTGAAATCAAAAAACAATCTGCAGATTAAGGGTCAGACAAGTCTATGCATTTTAGATGCCCTCCTTTTGCTCTGGTGATGCAAAGCATCTAGACCAGCGGTTCTTAACCTCTTTGAACTTGAGGTATGCCTCCCTGGATGTGAGGTACCCCTCCATAACTGGTGAATTGAGTCGCACCCAATTTCTTATAACTAATGTACATATTACAGTGCCTACTTCCTGCCTGGCTGATTGGCCACCCCATTGCCCAAGTCATCTGCAAGGAAGAAGCCTGAACCTGTGCTTATCTGCTTATTTCCTTACATGTTGCTTATCTCTATATCCTGTAGCATCATTCAAAGGATCTCATTGCACCCTGGCTGAGAATCACTGGTCTAGACACTGAGCTTAAATGTCTACTATATCCTGATTGCTGTGATGTGCTAGTGACTCAGCCCTTTAAAACTATTTTTTAATCTTTTTAAAGATTATATTTTTATTTGGTTCTGAAAGTAGTAGTCTCTTGAATTGGTGTTAGTGTACAAAATTTGAAAAAATTGACAAATTCAGGCAAATGCTGTGCTAAAATTGAGTTAAAGTTGAGAACAGGTTTTAGGCACTTATGATGAAAATAGTTTTAAGTAGCAGTTCCTCTAAGCTGTGTGGCTGCACAGGCGCACTCATGCCATGCTGCCATGCCGTACAGCTTAGAGGAAATGCTGGTTTTAAGTAGGGTAGGAAAAGCAAGCATTATAAATCCAGGAAATGCGGAACTGAAACTATCCTGAAAAGGAAACTGAACATGGAAGGATGAAAATTATTTGAAATGCCCAAAATTTAACCCGCCATGTGATGCCACATGCTAGTGGAGGATATGATGGAAAGTTTAAAATAAAGCTTAATTGGTTTAGTCAAATCTGGAACCATATACACCTCGGTGTTTTAATCATAAACATAATTGCAGCTTTTACTTAGCATGAGGTAGAGGAAGGCAGACAGACAATTATTCTGTCAGCTGCTCCATGGTAAGTCCCTATCCTTTGTCAGCTTGCTGCAGGTTGATCATTTGCCCATACCCTAAGAGTAAAACCAGGCTTGTGATAGAGACATCTTATAAAAAATGTTGGAAACTGGTTTAGGTTGAAGCAGACCCACACCTTAATTGCAAGAGCACTTGATGGCTTGTTCATCTCTTTTACACTGGGCAAATGAGCACACACATGTAACTCTTCCAATATTTCCACACACAGAAGTGTTTAAGGACCACAGACTGGGGCTTTGTCTTCAAATAACAATGGTGGTGAAACTTCCTAGCAGATGGCAATGTTAGCAATAAGGGCTGGGCTCGGTTTGTCCTCAGTAATTTTACAAATAGTGTCTTGTGCTCCCAGCTACAACTCTTACTATGGTTCTAGGTAACTTAAAATATTCTTGCTTGGGAGGGCAGAAGGAAAGCAAAGAGAGAACTCCACTAACCATGGAGGTATTTTCTGAATAAAAGAGAGAACCAGCAGCATTGAAAGTTGGTCATTAGTACATTTTCAGGTGCATCTGCACATTCATTAATGTGCTGTAGTTACTGCCCATTAAGTTTAGTACTTGCATAACCAAGTCATAAATCAATTTGCAGTAAATGGCGCTACTGTGCAGTAGCACTAGCACACAGCTTTTTAGTGATGCTAACTGTGCAGTAGCATATTAGCATGGGTTTTGCTCTGCATGCTACTGCTCAGTTACCATCTCATGTAGATGAACCTTTCAAGTATAAGTTTTCCACCATGTTGAGGTTAGAATTTTTAGTTGTGAAACAGGCCTTGCTTATGGGTCCAATTTAGACTCGGGTGTGTCTGTAGCTGGCTGTTGTCTGTCTGTTCTCATGTTGAAGAAGCTATTGTACTCTGAGGTGCAGATAGATACCTGGCCCAGTTCCAGCTGTACTATATGGTTGTGGGATTAGTTAACGCTGCTTGACAGAGCTCAATCATGAGCAGTAATTATATTATAAAATGCTTGACCCCTACCTCCTCTTCATGGTGATGAAAGGAAAGAGGAACATTTGTATCTTGAGAGATCTAGACGCCTCCTTACAGCACTGAAATCTGTAAGCAGTATTAGAAGAGGATGTAGAGTTTTGCTCCTCTAGGCCTTTTAGTCATCTTGTAGTGGGAGATGACCTGTGTGTATTTTACCTCTGCTTTGTCTCTCTCCCTTTCTGGTGGGTGAAGAAGGGGGTATAGCAGTAGTATAACTGCGCTGAGCTTCATTCATTTCCTGACTGACACTGACTATTTCCCTGTTTGACCTTGGGGTGGGGGTTGTCATTTTTTACCTCTCTGTTGGGAATCCAGGGTCTGTTAATGGCAATGGCAAAACTCCCATTGAGAGTATGGGCAGGACTTCACTCTTTGCATCTGTTTCTTCATCTGTAAAATGGAGATGACATCTACTTTTGTACAGCACTTTGAGATTCTTGGATGAAAGGCACAGTGTAAGTATAAAGTATTAATGATAGCAATAGTACCATTAGTGCTTTAGGGAACAGGGGGATCATTTCAGTTACTAACTTCTTCACACAAATGGAAGAGCCAGCAGAGCTCTGGAGTAGTGTGACTTGCACATGAAACCAAACTAACTCCATTTCTCTGGTCTGTTGGTTTAAATAGCCCAGTGGAGAAATACTTTTTTTGAAGTCAAATGACTAGTTTGTTTCATAGTAGCTAGGGTTGGAAAGGACCTAAATAGATCATCAAGTCCAACCCCCTGCCTTGGGCAGAAATGGATGCTGGGGTCATATGACCTTAGTCAGGTGTCTATCCTGGTTTCTTTTGGAGTAAACTGTGGATCCTAGAAAAACTTCTTAAATTGGCAGAAAAGCTAATACTATTGTTTCTGTTGGTCATCAGATATACTCCTTTCCATTTAAATAGAGCAACTTTTATGTCTTTGTTAAAGCACACATGTTCAGTATAAGAGTTCACTCTTGTGTTTAAAGGAAACATAAGTGATTAGAAAAATATTAAAATTACAAGTACCAAATCTCCTTGCTTAGAAGGAGTAGTAACTGGCCTCATAACATGTCAAGTTTGTAAAAATACATGTTGATTGGGTGTGATACTTTAGGAGAAACTTAAGCCATTAAAATTCAATTAATTATGTGTGGCCATCTTGCTTATACACATGTGTGTGGAGGTGTCCACTGAAGCATGGTAACAAAATGTAGAGTAAACAGTTTGCGCTTTTGATGATTATTGACAAGAATAAAATATGGTCAGTAGAAAACTTTTTGGTAAGAATGCTTTAAAAAAAAAAAAAAGTTTAAATTTTACTTGTTTCCTGTTTAACATTTTGTAAAGAAATACTTATTTAGAATAATCTAGAAAATAAGATCTGTGTGCTCCATTAAAGTGCTTTGTGCTACCATGATTTGCCAGGACTGTACCTTGCCTTTACATTGCTGTGGTAGAAATCAAAACTGGGAAAGGACTGCAAAATCTGGGTTCCTTAGGACAGTTTTAGGATTGTGAAACTCCAGTGTTCACAGGTGTTTGAAATCAGGATTTTTGGTGAATCTGTTATAAAGATACGGTCATATTCAGACTCCTGTTATGCAGTTTAGTGCTTCTAGATTTAGGGCTGTGGTTTAGATTTACCTTCTGTAGAAATAGTTGTGTTTGTATATCCAAGGACAGGTATCCAGTGTCCTATAAACCTACTGTCTTCTTGGTTTTAAGGTATAGGGTCTTTGTCCAAGATTAGGGCTCCTAAGTGCTGTGACAAATACAAATAATGAATAAATCAAAGGCTGAGTCGTGTGTATGGTTCAGTTCCATCCTATATACTGAACCTCTAAGGTTCAGTGGGCTTAGACAAGTGATAATGGTTTTGGACAATATGTAATTAGGCAGCAGCTTTAACTCAGAAGTGAATTACATTAGGTTTTTAAATACATGGCTCCCCCCTTCCCCTGGGAGAAAAAAAAAAAGTTATTATGCACCCACAAGTCTTCCTAAAGTCAACGTACCATGTAGAACTAAGCACTATAATTGTCTCACTGTCATGTGTGATGTTAGAAAGAGCATGTTGGAGCTGCGTGTTAGACTTGTAACAAAGGAAGCATCAGTGAAGCAAAGACACAATGACAAGTCTACTCCCTAAACACCACTTAGCTGCAGCCATGATGTCCTATGCTTGTTTGGGAAATGTTACACAAACTCTAACACTTGGTAATCAGCTAATCATATCAAGAGCCTCAAAAGCAGCTACAGTATGAAGATTACATCAAAGACAACCTGTCAAGGTAAGTTTAAGAAATGGAAAAAAAACCCTACAAACATCTTGTTTGAACAAGTGAAGGTAGTGAAACTCAGAAGATGACATGTCTGAGTAAAATGCCTTGAAATAGATTCTGTTAACTCAACTTGAATGACTATAAATGTATTTTGCTTGTTTTGACTGTTTTCAAAACTTTTTGAAGTTAGAGGGAGCCATGTGAAGGAGAAGGATGATGGTAGTGGTAGATTTTTGGAGGGCTGGCTGGATAAGTTCATATTTCTAACTCTGCTCATCTTTGCCTGTCTTCAGTTCATCACATACAAACAATGTACATTGGGCTCTGGCAGAAATGACAATATTTGCTCGATCTGGCCACAGAAAATGCTCTATATTCATGACCAAACACAAGTGCACAGTTGCAGACCACTTGAAAAATGGCTAATCAGGCAAATATCTGAATTCTCATTGCATGAAGGCTCAGAGGAAGATGTTTCTGTTTGCCTCCCAGCCTGTTTTTTTTTCAGAACAGGAGGGAGGGAAAGGGAATGGAGGGAGATTGGTCTGGGATTTTTTCAGTCCCTGCTCCAGGGTGGGGTAGGTATATTGGAGTCCCCGTCTCCCCCCCCCCTCCCCCCCGCCAGGGTGGGGGCCTTCAATTCACCCATCCCACCCTCCAGAGCTGGCTGGGAAACCCCTAAAAACAAGTTCCCTCCACTCACTTTCCCCCTCCCATTCTGATAATGACAGGCTGGGGGAGAGGAGGGACTGTTGCTAGGGGAAACCGACTGCAGGCTGCCACCAGCAGCTAGATTTTCCTCTCCCCTGGAACCAACAGTGAACTTCTGTTTGGTTCAGTGGGTTGTTGTAACTCGGAGTGCTTCCTGCAAAGTGTTCTCAGTTACAGCAGGGAGCTGCACTTCTGTCTGTACCCATTGGCACTTCTACACATGCTCTGGGTTGGGAGAGGGGGGTGATAATTGAGTGGCTCTGAGAGCTGCTCTATGTAAAGTGTCACAGCGTCTAATGTATTAGCATCCCCGTGCTTCAAAATAGTGGTGGGGACACTTGAACTAATGCTCATTAAAGTGCCCCCACTGCCATTTTGAAGTGCAGGGATGCTGATGCAGGAGACACGGGAGATGGTTGGAGCACAGTAATTACCATGCTCCAGCAGACTCAGTTATAGAACGTTGTAATTATAGAATGTTGGAGCAGCATCCCAGCACATCTACAGGTACCCATTGTGCTTAAGGTCAGCCATCTCTCCTTAGTTCCCATCTTATCAGGAATTGGTAGGTCAGGTCTGGGAGCACAGAATGAAAGAGGAGTGATTCTTGGCTGCATAGAGATGGTTTAAGTTTATTTGATCTCTAGGGACAGACATTACACACAAACTGGTTTAAGTGATCAGAAACTGGTATAAACCTGTAACAGAACAGATGTTCAGTGCACATAAACCAGTTTGAAAATGCCTGAAACCAGTTTAAGATAAACCGGGTTGAAGGTAGTATCAGACTTAACTGATTTGGGTCAAACCCGTTTATGTAATGTCTTTCCCAGATCCCTTCCTGGTTTAAGTTAAACCAGAGTCCCCCAGCATCCCAGATGCTTTGCTGAGAAGGGCTCTGCTCTCCCTCCAGCCCAGCAGGGCTGGCCCCTGTCCTCTGCTCTCTGGCTGCAGCTCCAGCAGAGACTGTAGGAACAGCGGTGTCTGCCTGGCTTCCCCCCGATCACCCTCCCCTTGCCCACTTCTTGCTCAAGCAGGGATTCTCCCCTCCCCTCTGCCTTGCACAGACATCTCTCAGCATTAGCTAGAATACCACATGCTGGCTATGGTCTGTGCTGTGGAAGACAGGACAGTGTCAGCTTAGGGCTCTTTGGAGCTAATCAACAGGTAGCTGGTAGTGTCCCTCTATTCCTTCCTTGGAAAAAGTTGTTTAAGAAGAGCTTGAACTAATAGAGAGAGGCTTTTGTTTTTTTGATGGGCTGATAAACACTGAGTTAGCGGTGATAAGTGCTGTGTTATCAACTCCCTGCTAAGCTTATCAGGGACAGGGAGGGGTGGGGAAACCCCTCCCTAATCAGAGCATCCTGCCAGGGCCTGGACATGCCCCCACCCTCATTTTGGCACTCTGGAAGGGAAGGGAGGCTGCTCTAGTGCCCCCCAGCTTGTAGCCTGAGCTACTGCAGGCATGTGCCTGCATTTCTTCAGTCCAGAGGGACTGTCTGTTCAATTACAAACCAGTTTAGCCTAGCCAGGTTAGACTAACCTGCCAAGATTGAATCAATTCAAGCTCAGGTTTTTTGTATGTCTGTCCCTAGCCTTTGAGTTCTGTACTCTTTCCTCCAAGCTGTCCACTATCAAGGGTGCACTATCAAGGAAATGCTTTTCACTCACTGGGACAGACCACAGACTTACAAATAGTCAGTGTAAGTGCCTTTGGCACAGTCCCAAGTGGCTCCTCCCTAGGTTTGGTTGCGCTACTTTACCTTGGAAGTGGCTTAAACTCTTCCATGATGGTAGACATGGGGTTGTGGAAAGAAATTTTGTAGACCTGTCCTTAGTTCTACAAAACTCCAGAGCCATTAGCTCTGGAATTTATTCATGCACAGCATGTGGAGCTTGGTTGGCGCAGCCCCAGCTGGCAGGGGGCCCCAGGGGTCAGCCTGCTAGCCTGGGGTTGCTCTGGTCGGGTTCAGTGTGCTGTGGAGGGACAGTCTGGAGTATGAATGTGCTCCAGGATGAGGCTAGCTGGCAGATAGCCCCAGCACTGAAGCACTGTCATGCCCCAATCAGCTGGTCAGCATCTACATGTATGCTGCTGCACACAAACTCTGTAGCAGTATTTACTCTGTATTTACAAGTACTACCCTGCTGTGGAGTTTGTTTCATGTACCTTAATAGCCCACTAGGTAGTAACCTGAAAACTGGTTGTTTCTTATTAAGAGGGTAAAAGTGTGAGTACTGTAAAATTGCTGTTTAACTGTACGCAACGTTTTTGTTGTTGCAAGGTTTGAGTGCCTTAAAGCTTGCAGATCCAGTTTGGAGATGGAGGCCTCAGTCCTGTCCTACACTGCAGATTGCTGCATCTGGCTGGTCAGTGAGGCTGTGCAACAGTCCATGTATTCATTGCTGTCTCAAAAGAAACGTTGTTTGGGCTTAGTACCTCCTTGTAGTCAAAGCTCTTGGGGATGATGGGTCTAATATCTGAGGCTTTATGGCAGGCCAGAGCTAAGGAGGCATTTTCTCTAGTTGTAAACACAAGAGTTCCTAGCCTTCTTGGGTGCTGTTTGTCAGAAGCAGGCAGCCGGAAGAAGTTGAATGACTGTGAGGCTGTTTGTAGATGTTTCCTAAGCCACGTTAACTGATTTGCATGGCACAGTTAAAATCAAATTTCACTTTGACTTAAGGGTTAATAAACAATCCTTGACAGCCCCTTAACAGTCTCTGTCACAGCCTGTGTGTTTATGCTGTTGGAAGCAATTAGGAGGTGATAATAAACTTTTGTAAGCACTGCTACATTGTTGCAGTTTATCTAAAGTGTTGTGCAATTGACCTGATACAGTCACCCTGAGGTGGTGTTGGCACATTTGACTATATAAAGGTGTTGCATTGTGTCTGATTGGCTCTGTTGTGTTGCAAAAACCCAGTCGGGTTTCCCTTGAGGGGATTGGTATTTGCAATGCTTATCTGAGTTCCTAAAGACTGTTTTTCCTAAAAGCAATGCCATATACATGTTAATTAATAGTTTAATTTGACTAATTTGGACTGCCCTAGTGTGCATTAATTTAAAACCTCATTCAGTGTGGATTAGTTCATTTGGACTGGAGCCAATTTTAATTTTGACTAAGACTTCCATGCATTTATAGTGAGATGAAGCCTGGATTAATCCTAAAAAATGTAATGTCTATAAATGACCTGAGAGGAACACAAGGACACGGCTTTTTGGGACCCAGAGATTGCTGCAAGGGCAGACTTGAAGGTTTCTGAGTAAGGAAACTGCTTATTGCTGTTGATTTCTACTGTGTGGTTTTGTTGTAGGAGAACAAGAATACACAGTGACTGCACCTATACAAGACACTGACTGCACAGTTGTTATTGTGTAGTCATTTAGCTAGTTCATACAAGTACTAAATGACTGTTCAGTAACACAAGTTACTGTGCAGTAGCACTGATAAATAGCTTTTTTTATGACGCTACTGCACAGTACATTGTTATGGGTTCTGCCACACGATGCTACTGTCTTGGGCTACTGCTCAGTCAGTATCTTATGTAGGTGTGGCCACAAACTTGCATGACGTGCACAATCAGTTTTTCATTTTAACAGCTAATAGCCCCGGTGAGGCAGGGCTTTTTTTTCCAAACAGCCAGGAGTTGGGGCAGGTGGGGCAGCCATTGCCAGGGCTGGGAGAGCGTGTGGGGGATGGGCCTGCATGATTTGGAGGTTTGGCAGTAGCTGAATCTCCAAATTAGATTCAGCCAAATTGATTCAGGACTGTGATTCAAATCGCCGAATTGAATTGATGTCCCCCAAATTGGCTGAATCTGAAGTGAATAGTAGCTGCTTCACACTGGCCTAATAGTAGAGGCCATGATCCTGCAGTAAACAGATTAATAATGAAGTGATAACTGGCAATGGGGGATGACATGGTAGGAGACCTACAGATCAGTGGTCACCTGTGGGACAGTGACCACCAAATAATAGAATTCGCCATAAGGCGTAGAGTGGGAAAGGTAACCAGTATGGTGGAAGTGCTAGACTTTAGGAAGGCTGACTTCAGTGAGCTCAGGCGTTTAGTCAATGACGCACTGCAGGGTAAGAGATTTGGTGAGATGGAAGCCCAGAAATGGTGGCTGTGCCTTAAGGAAGTGATCCTTCGGGCACAGAGGGAGCCGATCCCGATGCAGGGGGAAAGGGGCCAAGAGGCTTTCTTGGCTGACCAGAGAAATCCAGAGCAGTCTAAGGGCAAAAAGGGGGGGCGTATAAGCAGTGGAAACAGGGAGAAATTATTAAAGAGGAGTATGCCACCTCAGCTCGCAGTTGTAGGGAGGCAGTTAGAAAGGCCAAAGCTACCATGGAACTGATGATGGCATCCCAAGTTAAGGATAACAAAAAATTGTTTTTTAGATATATAGGGAGTAAAAGGAAGGCCTAGGGTGGAATAGGACCACTACTGAATGGGCAAAAGCAATTGGTGACAGACGGGGGGGACAGGGCTGAACTCCTCAAAGAGTTTTTTGCCTCAGTGTTCTTAAATGAGGGGCAAGACAAGTCTCGCAATGGGATTGTAGAGAGACAGCGGCAGGATGCCAGACCACCAAGCATTGATCCTGAGAGAGTGCAGAGTCACTTAGAAGGACTGGATGCGTTTAAGTTGGCAGGCCCGGATGAGCTCCATCCGCGGGTACTGAAGGCACTGGCTGACGTCATTGCACAGCCACTGGCGGGTAAATTTGAAAACCTGTGGTGCCTGTGCGAGTCCAGCAGGAAAAATTATGCTGAGGGGAAACCAGCACGGGTTCATAGTAGGTAGCTCATGCCTGACTAGTCTCTTTTTATGACCAGGTTACAAAACACCTGGACGCAGGAGTGGGGGTAGATATCGTTTACTTAGACTTCAGGAAGGCCTTCGATGCAGTATCCCACCCCATAGTGGTGAACAAATTAAGAGGTTGTGACTTGGATGATTACACAGTCCAGTGGGTGGCAAATTGGCTAGAGGGTTGAACCCAGAGTGGTGGTGGACGGGTCGGTATCGACCTGGAAGGACGTGGGCATTGGGGTCCCGCAGGGCTCGGTCCTTGGACCAATACTTTTCAATGTCTTCATCAGTGATTTGGACGAGGGAGTGAAGCGTACTCTGTCCAAGTCTGTGGATGATACAATACTGTGGGGAGAAGTGGACACACTGGAGGGCAGGGAACAACAACAGGCAGACCTGGACAGGTTGGACAAATGGGCAGAAAACAACAGAATGCAATTCAACAAGGAGAAATGCAAAGTGCTGCACCTAGGGAGGAAAAATGTCCAGCACACCTACTGCCGAGGAAATGACCTGTTCGGCAGCATGGAAGCAGAGGATCTTGGAGTCCCGGTGGACTCCAAGATGAACATGAGTCGGCAGTGTGACGAAGTCGTCAGAAAAGCTAACTGCACTTTATCACGCATCAGCAGATGCATGATAAACAGATCCAAGGAGGTGATACTGCCCCTATATCAGGCACTGGTCAGACCGCAGTTGGCATACTGTGACCAGTTTTGGGCGTCGCACTTCAAGAGGGATGTGGATAACCTGGAGAGGGTCCAGAGAAGGGCCATTCATATAGTTTAGGGCTTGCAGGCCAAGCCCTACGAGGAGAGACTAGGGTACCTGGATCTCTTCATTTCCAGAAGAGAAAGTTGAGAGGCGACCTTGTGGCTGCCTATAAATTCATCATGGGGGCGCAGAAGGGAATTGGTGAGGCTCTACTCACCAAGGCACCCCTGGGGGTTACAAGAAATAATGGCCATACGCTAGCAGAGAGCAGATTTAGACTGGACATTAGGAAGAACTTCTTCACAGTTAGAGTGGCCAGGGTCTGGAATGGGCTCCCAAGGGAGGTGGTGCTCTCCCTTACCCTGGGGGTCTTCAAAAGGAGGTTAGATAGGCATCTGGCTGGGGTCATCTGAGCCCAGCACACTTTCCTGCCTTTGCAGAGGGTCAGACTTGATCTGTTGAGGTCCCTTCTGACCCTAACATCTATGAATCTACAAACTGTCACTGTTCTGAGTGCAGTAAGTACATGGTGATGCATTTTGTCAGCTTCAGGAATTTGAATAGCCTGGCTAACAGTTTTCTGCATTCTTCATGCTAATGATATTGACTTCCAGGGTGCAGAGTTTACCTGTGGGCTGTGACTCATGCTTGTTTTGAAAGTGCAGCATTAAAGGCCTGTGAACTACCCCTATTGTGAAAACACTGCATTTAACTAATTACAAATGCAAAACCAACACAAATTCAAAAGGCAATAAAAAATGCTGATTGGTCACAATGCTTTGTGCACATGTAGTTATTCTTTGGCTTTAAAACTTATTGCAATCAAAGCAGACTGTTAGTACACTTGATCTCTTTTTGTGTATGAATGGCTACATTCTATCTGCTTTTAGGTACTTTATATGGTCCATATTACCATAGTGTCTGTGTCCCATGGATGCTTTGTTATTCACTCATTTTAGGTGACTTCTGGAGCTCTTTACCCTTGGACTGGCTGCACATTTTAAGTAGCTTAAAGTACTTGTTCTTTGGTTTAATGTTATACCACTCCAGGGCAAGATTATCTCTGATTTACCTAATTTTGGTCCTGTTCCATTAATTTATGGCCACTCTCCACAGTTTTTCTGTGACTTGAAGTCCTCCAGCACCCCAGCAGGTGGGGGTGAATGCTGGGGCACAGCAGGACGAGGCATGGCACCTCACCCCCATGGGATGTTTGGCAGAGCAAACACTACAGCCTGGAGTGCTTGGCAGCTGGAATGCCTCCCACCACATTCCCACCAGCTCTGCTCCTTCTGGGAACGCAGCAAGCCAGTTTGAGCCGGGGTGGGGGGAGCACAAAGCCAGCTGGTCTGAGTTGTGGGGCACTGCTCACACCAGCTCTGCTCACTTGTGTGAAATAAGCATGCCAGCAAAAATTGTTCTGCTGGTAAAATTGTCTATGCTAAAGACTTTTGCAAGTGTAGCCATCTCATAAATCATTGAGAGTGCAGTGACTCCTTATGGAGAGAGCAAAGTATGTCTCACCAGGCCTGAGTGTAGCATGGCTATGGGAAGGGCAGTAGCATGCAGGTGAGTGGCATACCAAGCCTCGTATGGACAGTCCTGTGAGTGTACAGGAATGGCTTCAGCAAAAGGTGGCAGTGCTCCTACTACTGCAGTCCAGTATGCTGTCAGCCTTCTTGGCAACAAGAGCATACTGTTGACTCGCATCCAACTTCCTGTTCACTGAAACCCCCAAGTCCTTTTCTGCAGGGCTGCTGCTTAACCGGTCAGTCCCCAAGCTGTAGCAGTGCGTGGAATTGTTCTGCCCTAAGTGCAGGACTTTGAAATTGTCTTTGTTGAATCTCATGAGATTTCTTTTGGCCCAATCCTCTAATCTGTCTAGTAGGGGTGTGCAAAGTGGGCCCTATTTGATTCGGGCCAAATCCAAATCGGGGACAGTGATTCGATTAGTTGATTCGGATCACACTGTCCCTGATTTTGATTTGGCTGAATCCAAATCTGAAGATTTGATGCTGATTTGGAGAATCAGTGATTTGGAAACAGACACAGCTTTAAATGTTTTTTCTAGGAACCTTGAAGTACCAGCATGGCTTGTGAATGGTGCGATGCTGGGGCAGATGGAGCATCCCACAGGAGTGCAGGGGGGCCCTCCACATGCTTGGCAGTGAACCCGGAAGATGCGGCTGCCAGGGAGCATGCGGGGAGAGCCTCCATACCCCCCAGCTCAGTGATCAGCTGTGTGGGGACCCTGGGTGCCCCGCTGTAGACCCAGGAGGCTCCAGGCACTGAGCTGGAGGAGGCATGGGGGGCCCTCCCAGTGTGCTCTCCAGTGGACCCGGAAGTGGACCGGAAGTGCTTCTGGTCCGCTTCCAGGTCTGAAGCCAAGCACGCTGGGGACCCCCTTGCACTCCCGTGGGACACTCTGTGCCCCAGCATCGCAGCATTCACAAGCCACCTGCTACTTAGAGGTCTGTAGGAAAAAAACATTTAAAGCTGTGTCTATGTCTGAATCACCAAATGTCTCCGAATCACTTCGGAGGGTTCCAATTCAATTCAGAGAGATTAAAGGGTCCTTTGATTCAATTTGGATTCAGAGATTTGGCCACTGAATCGGGTTGAATCTCCACCAAATTGAATTGGGGTCCGAAGCTTTGCACAGCCCTACTGTCTAGATTTTTCTGAATCCAACTCTATCCTCCAATGCATCTACTATACCCTCCAGCTTGGTGTCATCTGAGAACTTGCTGGGGGTATAATCAATCCCATTTTCCAGGTTGTTAATGAAGATATTGAACAAAAATGGCCCCTAGACTGACCCCTGGGGCACTCTACTTGATACTGGCTGCCAGCTAGATACTGAGCCATTGATTACTACCCACTGAGCCTGACAATCCAGGCAGCATTCTATCCACCTTACAGCCCGTTTATCCAACCCACACTTTCTCAGCTTGCTTGCAAGAATGCTGTGGGAGATAGTATCAAAAACCTTCCTAAAGTCAGGGTATATTATGTCCACTGCTTTCCCCACATCCACAGAGCCAATTATCTCATCATAGAAGGCAATCAGATGAGGCATGATTTGCTCTTGGTGAATTCATGCTGACTGTTCCTAGTCACCTTCTTCCCCAAGTGCTTAGAAATGGATTCTTTGAGGATCTGCTGTATAATTTTTCCAGGGACTGAAGTGAGGTTGACTGGTCTGTAGTTCCCTTCTTCCCTTTCTGGAAGATGTGCACTATATTTGCCCCTTTCCAGTAGTCTGGGACCTTTCCTGATCACCATGAGTTTTCAAAGATAATGGCCAATGGCTCTGCAATCGCATCAACCAACTACCTCAGCACTCTCTGATGCATCCTGTCTGACCCCATGGACTTGTACACATCCAGCTTTTCTAAATAGTCCCTAACCTGATTTTTCACCACTGAGGGCTGCTCGCCTTCTCCCTGAACTGTGTTGCCTGGTGCAGTAGTCTGGGAACTGACTTTGCCTATGAAGACTGAGATAAAAAAAGGCATTGAGTACTTCAGCCTTTTCCTCCTCATCTGTCACTAGGTTGCCGCCTCCATTCAGTAAGGTTGCTGAACCATTGTATAAGCATATTGCTTGGGCATGCAAGGATAAAGTCAGGAAGGCAAAAGGCAATTGGAGCTGCAGCTAGCAAGGGACATGAAGGGTAACAAGAAGGACTTCTACTGGTATGTTAGCAACAAGAGGAAGGTCGGGGAAAGTGTAACACATATGTGCACACACAGTTTTAATATGAACAGAAAGTTGAAGTACTGATATGATCATTTGCCTCTGCAAGCATGATTAAGGGTGTGTATAGATGAAATGGGGGCCCTAAATTGAAGCGGCGGGTTTTTAAAAACACTGCATCAATTTAGGGTGAAGTAAACCTCTGTCATGCACACACCTGAATTTGCCTGCCCCTCCAGTGGTGGGGAGGGGAGGGTGAGCTGCTGGCGGGCAGAGCATTCCCTGGCCTGTGGCGGAGCAGGGCTGGTGCTTCCCTCTGCGGCAGCTGTGAGCCCACGCCCCCCAGGCAGCACTCAGCTCAGGTGGCTCCTGGGGGCACTGTAGCCATGGAGGGAAGCACCAGGTCCCCATGCAGCTTAGGCAGGTCGGCTACAGGGGAAAAAGACCTTGGGTGGAGCCTGCCTGCCCAGGCTGCTGCCAGGCTGCCTGCACGGCCTTCCTGCAGTGCCCCTGAGTTGCACCAAGCCCAGTGCTTTGCTCCACAGCTGTAGGGCAGCAAACTAAAACTCCTTGGAGTTTGCTGCACCCCAAGTCATTTAAGGCGCATTATGCCTCTGAATTTGCTACAGCAGCTGGAATTACTGCACATGCCAACACCATTAAAGCAGTGCAAAAGCATTTAACTTGCTTTAAAATGTTGTGCACACATGCCCCTAATTTTGTCTATACATGGCCAAAACTCCTAATATCATTAGACTCAATGTTAGATTCTTCAGAGTTTGGCCCATGGGTGATTTTCCTACTTACCAAATAAGCACAATTCTTCCCAGTGGCTGAAAGGCTGACAGTAGGAGGCCTTCTAAAAAAGGAGGGCTGCTGCTGACCCAGCACTTTTTTTTTTTTTTTTTTTTTTTTTTTTTTTATGGTGCAACTTGTCCTACTCGCAGCTCTGTCCAATAGTTTGTTAAAGGCTGGGATACCCAACACTGCTTCTAACTGATGGAAAGATAATCTCAATTAAATTGTGCACACCCCCTTTTTCAGGAAGCTATAATTTTTCCATTGTCTATGGAAGGATATGTTTGGTTTCATGCTTTCTGCCTACATTTTATAAATATTCAATATTTACAGTCTTCTCTATTTGCAGACTTGTCAGAAGAGCTGGCATAGATTTATCATAATGTACTCAGGAGCATTTGTAAGTTTTTACCAAGGACTGCTTATATGCAATATTCATTGCATGCATTACAGTATCTATATTATACATTATAGTCATTACCTTCATATGCATTGAATGTAAAGCATTCAGGAGGTTTTAAGGTTGCATTTCTTAAGTATTGTAGTAAACACTAAAATTTTACATGGCAATAAGGAATTGATCTTTATAACCAAAGGAGGCTGTTTAGTGAGTCATAACCCTATAAACTGTAGTCAGTAAGAAGCAAAGTGTACTAAAAGCAATAGTTTTCAAAGATGCATTGGAGTTTATCGGCTTGTGGCTTAGTATTGCTGTAATGGGGACAGTTTTCTGAAGAGTTGCATTTAAGAAGTCTTGGGATCTATCTGTTTCCTTTGGGCGTGAAGATCTAATTGTTGATTTTAAACATCCTAGCTACCCCATTGCGACACTGCCATCCTCCCTTGACTGCTTGCTGATGGGGGTGTGTGTGTATGTACACTTTGTAAAGGCTTTGGTAAAGAAAAGGGGAGTGGTACGAGGCTTAAGATAGTCTCCAACTATTAGAAAACAGGATACAACCCACGTGGGCATCATCTTGTTCCACATCTGCCTATGATATGGTTCTTACACCTTACTCTGTACCTCATTAAGACCACTGTCAGAGAGGATGTGTTGGAGTTGATAGTCCTTTGGTCTCAAATATGCCAGTTCCTAAATGCTTATGTTTTTAATCATAGGAAAATAAAGAAAACTGGGCAAGCAACAATCAAAAGATTTTCAATGACAGAGTTGGGGTGGAGTAGCGGGAGCCTGGAACTGTGGATAGTAGAGAAAAGACCTGGAAAGGAGGAGACCGATTTTTAGGAAGGTATAAAAGAGCAAAACCATGTAATGTCAGCACTGATATGAAAGGAGACAGAAGGATGAAGAATAGGAGAGACTAAACAAAAATATACCTCTCAAGGCAGTAGAGAACTAAGATATAAGGGAAAGGATAGTTTCATAGTTTCAGGGTCGGAAGGGACCTAATAGATCTTCTAGCCCGACCCCCCGCCAGGGCGGGAGAACAACCCAA
>NW_005842643.1:928645-941611 GCF_000455745.1 Alligator sinensis
GGGGGGAATCAGCTTTTGCTCCCCCCGCTGCTGGCTTCCTCCGCTGCGGCTTCCGCTGCTGCCGCCTCCGCCGAGGTAAGCAGGTACATGTGTGGGTGGCACATGTGCACCCTGCTCCCCTCGCTCCTGCTCCCCAACTGGATGAAATTAATGGATAGATTAGGAGCAGAAAAAGAAGGGCACTTGTGGTAGACAATGTAAAAAAATAAATTAATGGAACAGGGAGGCAGTTGATTTGTAGTGTTTTGGCAGCTTTTGTTTGTGGGTGTGTGTGTTGGGGAGGGGGTGGGGAGTGTCTAACCCTCAGCCTAAATATGGTGGAGTTCTTCTAGAACAAATAGCTTCTGACCACTAGCTCTTTAAGGAGAGCTATTATTATTTTCAACAGTAATTGTGCAACGGGGAATTATTTTCTAACCCTGTACATGTCACCTCATGTCATAGTCAAGGGATAGTAAAATTGAGTAAGAAGAGGCAGAAGTATTCAATTAATTTCAGTTCTATATTTGGAAAGAAGCAGGATGATACATTTGTGTCTAAATGCTTAAGCTACTCTTAATTTCATTGGTAACTAGGGAAGTTGTTAAACAACAACTGTTAAAGCTGAAGACTACAAACTTCAGGACTGAGAATTTTCTTCCAAGAGTATTAAAAGAACTTTCAGATCCACTAGCACAGACAAATATTTGAATGCTAGGAAAATTCCAGAGGACTTGGAAAATTCAGCGTTGTGTTATTACAGGATGTCCTTGTTGGCACTGGATTTATGACCCAGATACTTTGTTCTGGGCAGACCCAAATTCTTAGACTGACCACAACTTTAATATTTGACAATAGGCAAATTTTATTGATATGCAGTGATGTTAGATAAGAATAATGCAGGTAAGGCAAACAAAATAACCCCCTTGATTCTATATTTGCCAGTCCTTGGGCCATCACAGAGGGAAGGTATACTTGGCTAGTATGCGAGCTTCACCCTGTGGTTCTTTTTTGAATGTTGGATGTCAGAAGCCTAAAGGCCAAGGATTTAGGTGCTGCCCCTCTCCCTCACCCACCTGCCTGCCCCACCCCCCCATAGTGTGGGTGAGATGGGCTGGTGGTGTGCCCTCTGTCCATGGTGGCCTTGGGTTCCCTTTTCAGGGACCTCTTCCAGCTCTGATATCCCTCCTTTGTATTCTTTCTCTCCTCTGACTATCTCTGGGTACTGTTGATTGGTTTCCCCTGTGGTAGTCATACTGTCCATGTTTTTGTCACTGTATTTCTTTGTTCCAACAAATCCATTACATGCACACATCTTAATTTGGGCATTTATTGGTGTCTTAATTTGACATGTTCACCAGAACTGGAAATCCCAAGGGATCTGCAGCTGGTCCAATGTGGCAGAGTCCCTTATCTCATGTCATGGAACAGTGTGGTATGTGTTTTCAATTTCATAGCCTATGTATACTTGCTTGTCTGTAGGCCTCAGACACAGTGTCTGCTGGTTCCAGATACAGTAGGCCTTAAAGGAAACTGTCACACACAGGCTTTTAAAAGCCAATTAACCCTTGCTGTTTCCCTGGACTATTGTTTTAATGCATATCTAGTCTACCTGCAAGCCAGTTCCCAAAAGCAAGCCGCTAAGTACCATTTTCTTGCCATCAATCCTGGGAAACATTTGATTAGATGTTTGGGCTGGCTGTTACAGATTCAGTGCTAAATAGATTCAGTGCTTAGTAGAATAATCTATTCCAATCAATATGGTTTTGCGGAGAATATTTTTGCTGATATAACATACTTCTTAGTTGAGAAAAGTAATTGTTAACATTTAGATTTCAGTTGGACTGCAATTTAAGAAGCTTATATTATATGGACTAAAAACCAGTTAATTGGTAGATAGCAAAACAGTTGGCTGTTGTTTTTGTTTTTTTTCTATGCACAATAAGAATCTTATTATAGCCCTTCAGGTATCTGTTTACTATTCATTATTATTGTATACTTTTATCAACTCTGTGAAAGAAAACATAACTGAACCCTATAAAATTTGCTAACAACATCAAATTTGGTGGAGTGACTAGTCAAAGAATAGAACAGTTCTACTACATAGACCAATCTGAATCAGTTTGCAAGGTGGTTTCATTTGAATACATCACACATGTAGGTGAAAAGAATGGAGATAACACTTGTGAAATGGGTTGTAGCTGTATTGGTCTAGAGGGGAAGGTAATCAGGACTCGTAGTAGAGAGAATATCTTTTAGGACTGTATCCTGGAAAGTAGTGACTGAAAAAGACTTAGTGGTCATAGCAGATAATCAGCCATTTGTGGGCTTTCAATGAAATCTGCTGTTGAGCAGGCAAACATCATCCTTGAATATACAAAGTGGTATGAGCAGGTTGTATTACCTTTTGTGTATGGCAATGGGGGATAACCTTTTTGGCAGGAGTGCCATGAATACCCATGCACCCTTCCCAAGTACCACTTCAATCCCTCTTCCATGTCCTGATTTGTTATTCTTTCTGCTTTCTGTTTAACCTGCTTTTTGCCATCTCTACTCCTGTGCTGCCTATCCCCTCCCTGATCTGTTGTGTACCATACACACAGGCTAATAGGGGTGTGCAATGCGGGCCCTGTCCAATTTCGGATTCGGCCTCGGCCCAAATCGGGGACAGTAATTTAATTAGTTGATTTGGATCACTGTCCCTGATTCGATCTGGCTGAATTCAAATCTGAAGATTTGATGCTGATTTGGAGAATCAGCGTTTGTGACAGCTTTAAAAGGTTTTGGTTTTTTTTTCTACATATGTTGAGGTAGCAGGTATGGCTCGTGAATGCTGGGATGCTGGGCCGCATGGAACATGTCACAGGAGTGGGGGTGGGTGATGGGAGGCCTTCACGTGCTCTGCAGCGAACCCAGAATTGGACTGGAAGTAGTTCTGGTCTGCTTCTGGGTCTGCCGGGGAGCATGCTGGGTGCCCCCCGTGCCCACTCTGGCTTGGTGATCAGCCTCAGGGGGACTCTGGGTACTCCCCCTACCCAGACCCAGAAGCCACAAGTCACTGAGCTGGGGGGTCCCCCAGTACACTCCCTGGTGGACCCGAAAGTGGACTGGAAGTACTTCTGGTCCACTTCTGGGTCTGGGTGCACTGGGGAAGCCCACCTTGTTTCTGTAGGATGCTCCATGTGCTGCAGCATCACAACACTCATGAGCCCCTGCTACCTAGAGGTATGTAGAAAAAACATTTAAAGCTGTCTGTATGTCTTAATCTCCATATCTTTCTGAATCTCTTTGAATCAATTCGGAGGGTTACGATTCAATTTGGAGAGATTAAAGGGCACTCTGATTCGATTCGGATTTAGAGATTTGGCCACCTAATCGGGCTGAATCTTTGCCAAATCAAATTGGGGACTGAAGTTTTGCACAGCTCTACAGGTTACCTGTGCCATTTATGGCACATATGCTGCAAGTTGGCCACCCCGGTACATGGCTTTAGTGTGACTGTTAATGGAATATTGTGACCACTTACAGTATCAACCAATACATTAAGGATATTGACACACTGGAATTGGTTCAGGAAAGGGCAATATGAATGATTTTGTGGCCTGGAAAACTTTCTTGTGAGTGGCAAAAAAATCCCATCTACCTGGTTTATTCAAAAGGAGGTTGAGGTGATTGTACCATGTTCTACAAATTCCAACATGGGGGATAAAATACAAACAGCAGGTTCCTCTAACCTAGCTCAAAGACATAAGATATAATATTTGGAAGCCAAAATTCAGACTAGAAGCAAGGCACAGATTTTTAACATTGAGGGTAAATAATTGTTGGAATAACTGAACTAGTATTTTGGCGGACTTTCCACCTGCAGCAGTCTTCCCAGATATTTAAAAATAAAAAAAAAACTTAGCGCTGGTACATGTCTCTTAATAGAAAGTATATTTTGCTGCTATTACTTAATCTGTGCCTAACTGTAGCATTCAGTAACACTTAGTCAGGAAATCCTGTTTAGGGATGTCTGCTATTGCTGCCCTCTTTCTCTTCTTCCATGTCTTTTTGTCTGCTCCTTTTCTCTTTGCATTTCCTTCTCTCCTGCAACTTGTATCTATCCAAGTTTTTGAATATACAGATTCAGTAGGAAAATATTACATTAGTTTGTTTGCTTCCTATTTTACCAGTTATGCTTGCAACCACGGTTCTAGAGGCATAACAAGGCAGCTGGACACCTTAGAGCAGTGGTGATTTTTGGCTGCTGGTATGGTCACTGTTGTATTATTTTGCTTTCTCCTGCTCTCCACTCCGTCTCAGTCCGAACCCAGGACTGCTGCCCCGGTTGCCCCACTGTAGTTCTGTTACTGCATAGTATCCAAAAATGTACTTTTGTTTTTAGATTAAAGCTAACATGCTTTTGAATCTGAATATGCCAGTCAGGCCCTATAAATGTATGTGGTAAATTGTGTTTGGCTGCTACGATTGAATGTATGTACCAAAAAAATTCTAGGTTGCTAAATAGAATTTGTGTGTTTAAAAAAAAAAAAATAAAAATAATCCCCCAAAACCCCAGCTGAGCTGAAGCCAACACAGTGGATCAAATGAACCAGTAAGAAAGGGAGCAAAATGGAGTAAACCTGTCTTCAAGCATGTGTAAAACTGTGGCCCCATCTACATGTTACACTTGAGGTACGATTAAAAGAGGAATAAGCTATGAAGTTATTCCACAAAATGTGGCATAACTTTCTAAGTCCTTCCTATCATACCAATAATAGCCCCATCAGCTGACTGGAGTTCCCAATATGGGAAGCCCCTGTGCACCCCGAAACCTGGGAGCTCCCTGTTCATGGTGCATCCCTGTGGCTGGGAAACTACAGCTGCTGGTTTCCCAGCTGCAGGGATGGGTGGGTTGCCCCTATAGCTGGGTGCCATGTCAACTGAGGGGGCTCCTAGCACTGCAGCAGGGATTGGCAACCCCCTGCGCACACACAAGAGCATGTGAGGCCATTTTCCTCAGTAGGCCACAGCTGGTCTGGGCTCTGGGCAGCTGCCACCAGCCACAAAGCCTGGGCTGCTCGCAGGCAGCCAGGAGGATGGAAACAGCCCAAGCTCTGGCAGGCAGCAGCTGCCCAGAGCCTGGGTCAGCTGCAGCTGTGAGGCTACAAACAGCTGTGCTGGGCTCCACAATCCTGGTACCAGCTTTGTGGCTGCGGTGCCTGCACATGTACCTCCAGCATATGGCCAGGAAGGGGCCTGAGAGCAGTACAACCCTGACCCCTCCACTGCTGTCCATCCAGAGGCACACATGCAGCCTCTGCTGCCAGAGAGCTGGTGCTGAGTGCTGTGGAGTCAGGTGCAGCTTTTTGCAGCTGCCCAGAGCTTGATTTGGCTGTGGCAGGCAGGCAGGAAGCTCCAAAATGCTGCACTGGGTTCCCCACCCTGGCTTCATGGTGGTGGCAGCTGCATGTGCACCTTAAGATGGACAGTGGAGTGGGGGGCAGGGGTATGCTGCCCTAAGCCCCTTCCTGGCTTTGTGCCTGGAGGCACATGTACAGCTGCCACCATGGAGTTGGTACTGGGGCTGCGGAGCCTGGAGCAGCGGTTTGCAGCTTTCTGGCTGTCTGCCACAGCCAGCCCAGGCTCTGGGTAGCTGCAGCAGGTTGCAGGCAGGCTGCAAACAGCTGTGCCAGGCTCTGGACTCACAGCACCAGCTCCATAGCAGTAGTGGGTGCATGTGCAACCCTGGCCCCTCTCCAGCTGTCTGCCTGGAGGAACATGTGCAGCTGCTGCCAGCTATGAGAATCAGGCCTCTCATAGCTCCCCTGCCTCTGGCACACAAAGCTGTGGCATGGGTGGAGGTTGGGGTATTTTTGGCACTTCAAAACACGCTGGAACTTGCTTCTTCCCAGTGTAGGGGGAACCTGAGATTGGGCTTCCCTGCACTGGCAATAAAGCATGATGGGATCTGATGCTGGGTCCCACGTTTGTGTGGCATGGCAGGAGGTGCAGTGATGTGGACTGGGCAATAAATACCATGGTGCCTTTACCTGTACATGTAGAGGGGCTCCATGTGAATCACCTCTTCTGCTCAAATTCTCAACACTGTTGTTTTGCCTTTGTTTTCTTTTAGGGTTTAAAATGTTGCCTCAAACTGCTAAACTGAACTTTCAACAACATGTGTGGGGAAAGAACCTTCCTTTTTTGAACATTTTGATTTTGTTGCAAGTGCCTCATACTGCTCCAGTCTCTTTGGTGGTGTCACCCATTGGTATTCTACTGAATACCAATGGGATGCTGGCTTGCATCCATAGATGCTTCTCGAGCAAATCCCGGGACGTCATTCTCCCCCTGTACTCGGCCTTAGTGAGGCCGCAGCTGGAGTACTGTGTCCAGTTTTGGGCTCCACAATTCAAAAAGGATGTGGAGAAGCTTGAGAGAGTCCAGAGAAGAGCCACGCGCATGATCAGAGGTCAGGGAAGCAGACCCTACGATGACAGGCTGAGAGCCCTGGGGCTCTTTAGCCTGAAAAAGCGCAGGCTCAGGGGTGATCTGATGGCCACCTACAAGTTTATCAAGGGTGACCACCAGCATCTGGGGGAACATTTGTTCACCAGAGCGCCCCAAGGGATGACGAGGTTGAATGGTCACAAACTACTTCAAGATCGTTTCAGGCTGGACATAAGGAAGAACTTCTTTACTGTCCGAGCCCCCAAGGTCTGGAACAGCCTGCCACCGGAGGTGGTTCAAGCGCCCACACTGAACACCTTCAAGATGAAACTGGATGCTTATCTTGCTGGGATCCTATGACCCCAGCTGACTTCCTGCCCTTTGGGCGGGGGGCTGGACTCGATGATCTTCCGAGGTCCCTTCCAGCCCTGATGTCTATGAAAAAATACTTGGAGTTAACCTCAGAGATGAGTTTTGAATTGTCATGGCTTCCTTTAGCACATTTCAAAGCTACAAGTTCACAGACTACAAAAATTGCTTAACATAAGTCAAAGACTAACAGACAAAGATATGAATATCTCACTTAAAAGGAATGCCTTAATTCCAATGAAATTAATCACTAGCCCCAGGAGTATTAGGATTAAATTAAGATTCTTTCTTTTCCATGTGATCACTAGGATAAGAGTCTATTCTCTTCTCTTTAACTTATATTTTAAATCACAGTATTCAAGCAGGTCTTGCATTGAGTCATAATGGTCTTCTGGGACAAACAAACAATAAATGACTCATGACCTATAAACCTTATTTTTTCTTCAGTATCTTCCTTCACTGGAAATTTGCTCAAACTTCTGCTGTTGCTATGTTTTTTCCTTACTTTGACTGTGCTTCTGTTGAAGGCCTTACTCTTGTCTATAAAGTCACTCTCTCAATTACTGAATGTCCTGATGATGATGAGTTCTTGTGGCTTGAAAATAGCATGTTTTATTTCAGAAATTTGCACTATATTAACTCCATGTTTTATCACTACCAGCTCCATACTTGCCTTTTGAAAACCTCCCAATTTTTAAAAAATCTCTACCTATACTTATTCCATGTTCCTCTCATAGTTTTTTTTACCTCTTCCACTGCAATTTACAGTTCTTTATCCAACCAGGACATTTTCACTTCTTGCCATTGGGTGTCTTCTGCTCCCATAGGCTGACCCCCCTGTCTAGAACAGGGGTCATCAACTCCTGGCACATGTGCCAGAGCATGGCACATGAAGCCTTTTTTTCTCGGCATGCCACAGCCTATGCTGGCTGTGGGCAGCCCCCTGCCACTGGCTGCAGAGACTGGGCTGCTTGCAACAGGTGGTAGGTGCAGGTGCTTGCATCCTCCCAGGATCCAGAGCCCCAGACTGGCTCACTGCTCACAGTGGCTGCACATGCACCTTGGGGAGCATGCTGGAAAAGAGGCCAGGGCTGTGCTATCACAACAAGGATTGGGCCCCTCAGTTTCCCTACCATCCACCCCTGGCATGCCAACATCTTCTATGTCAATGTTGTGGGTTTTTTTGGCAATTGGTCCAAAAAATGTTGCCGACCCCTGGTCTAGAACTTTTTCTTTACCTCATTTATGTTACTGGATCACTTAAGTTTCAACCTAAAACCATCACTTTCTCATAACTTTTCAATATATTTCTTTTCAAACCCATATGTGTAAACCTACTGATTTTGTTGGTTTGAATGAAACAATTTCTCGGTGTGAGAACTACACCTCGCATTACAATACATGTACTGTCAGTCCCTTCTCCCTGGCTTCTGGCAGAAGCCTGACATGCAGTTGAACGTGCACTACTGGGAGCAAATTTGCTCCTGACAGCAGCAGTTCAGTCCAGGTAAGCTCCTACCCTGCTCTGCCCCTGTGAAGCATCCAGGGAGAGCCATAGGCTTCCCCACGTGCCAGCCTCATGCTGGTAGGGGTCAGGCCTTGGATCCAGGGGGCAGGAGGAGCTGTCCCACCTCTAGGGCAGCTCCCTCCCAGCCCTGGAGCCAGGACAACTCTCCCCCACCCCACAGAGATTGGGTCAGCCCCAACTTCTGTGTGGCTGGGAGGGAGCTGCTCTGGAGCTAGGACAGCTCCTCCCACCCCACAGAGATTGGGGCTTAGCCAGGCAATTGCGACCCCCTGCTGCCTGGGCTGCCTGGGAACAAATTGCCAGCAAATGTGTCTACACATAAACTTCAGTGAATTAGTTCAGGGGTTCCCAACCCCCGGGATGTGACGGGTTGGCTGCCAGTCTGCAGGAGGGCTGGCTGCTGGACCGGAAGTGACCATGGACCAGCAAACCACAGATAGGAAGTGACCGACATACTGCAGACCACCAGCCAACAATTTTTATACTGAGTATACAAAAGGGCTGGCTGCCTGCCCGTAGTATGCTGGTTATTGCTGGTCCATGGCTTGCCAGTCCACACTCACTTCTGGTCCACGGTTTGCCAGTTCTCAGCACAAAAAGGTTGGGAACCCCTGAATTATTTAATGTACCATTTTTCTAGTATCTGTATTTGTACTAGCAAATGGCACATTAGACTAATGTAATCAACATACACGGGTAGACAGTGATGGCCTACTGCACATTAGATTATTCTAATGTGCAGTAAAGCATCTTGTGTAGATGTGCCCAAAGTTACTGGAAATACAACACAGAAAAAAATCATATTGCATGTTCTGAGCTAGGCCCTGGAATTGTAGGTTAGCATGCAGGCAAGCCTCAGCCAAGCCACTTAGGCTCAATAGCTGCAAAGCTGGCCATCTGCATACATGCAGCTGCAGGTCTGGGGGTATGGTATAGAGTAAACCATTCCCTCTTCAAAGAGCATATAGTTTAAGATGGCTGAGCATTAGATAAGAGGGTAATGCTTGAGGGAAGAAAGAGCAATGAGAGTAGTGATGAGCAGAACAAGTAAGGATTCACAAAAGTGATATTTCATGACTGATTTGAAGGTGGATGGGAGGGCTTAGCAAATATGAAAAAAGAAATGATGCCTATGTAAGCAGCAATTAGAGATTGTTTACATTTTTCACTGGAACTGTTTTTTGATGGAAAATTATTTTAGTTTTCATTCCCTTCAAGATGTTTTTAATATTAAGTTAATGTCTGAACTGTTTCATTTTTAAAATGAAAAAATCCCTTTTTAAACTTTCTGTTTACCTTTCCCTATTTTGACACCAAGAAAGGGAGGCGATGGAGATGGCAGAAATATAGGCAGTGTTTTGGGGTGCCAGTTTTACACGCATTCTAATTTTTAGTAAGGTGTGTAGACCCCGACGTTTACCTACACACCAATTTTCTTAAAGTTTCTCATAAATAACTGTTGTCTGAGAACAGTCCTAGGGGGCAGTGTGATAATAGATGTGATGCAGTGAGAATAGGAAAAGACCAGCACAATAAGGCAAAAGTGAGTGGGCAGAGGGATGAAAAGAAGATCCATTGGCAATGCACAGAATTTTGGGAGTGGAGGTTAAGCCACTTGGAAAGGAGGACCATAGGACTGGGGAAGAAGAGACTGACTTATAACTGAAGAAATTGGAATACTCTTAAGAAGTCAAGCAGTAGCATTTTTCTATAGAAGCAATGGAAAATAAGGAAATACGTATATCACTAACTTTATTTTTACCAGGCAGAACTGCCGTTTTAGATGCAAAGCTGATCTGCATGTGCTGTCCCCCACACTGTTAGTGTAGTAGCATTTGAATGGTGTTGTGGGTGGGCTAGCTACCTCTCAAGAGGCAGTGACCATTAACTTGGACACAGCATGCCTGAGACAGAAGGGGTGGGTGGGTATGTGGCACAGTAAGTTACTGGTACAATCATTGTGTGGAAATACCCCAGGCATTTCATTCTAGATATCTTATTTTTTTTTTTAAAGGTACAGAATTTGAATAACACAATTCTATTAGTGCTTTGGTGTTAGCTTAAGCTTCACAGAAAGATATTTAAAATCTTTTTTTGTTTGCAAACACAGAGGTTGTTTTTTCTGTTTGGTTGGGTGTTTTTTTTTCAGGATTGACCTTAAATATCCCTCAAATATAGTGTTGTTGCATTACCTTCTCATCCTCAGATGCCTAAATATGTACTGAAAACATCTGCTTTATCAAAGGTCTAAATGGCTGCATTCAAACCTCAAAGCCCCTCTCCAGGCTAGTACCAGGTTAAGGTAAGCAGTTCAAGAAGTCATAGTGAAGACATGTAAAAATACTGATTCAGCACTGTGTAATGTTTAGTTAAATGCTAAAACCTCTATTTGAGAGGAAAATGAGATGCTTCTTGTGTGTGAATCACTAATCACTACCTGTGCTATAGAGCCTAGAGTACAAATTCCTTTTGTCAGAAAAAATCTTGCTCCTTTGATCCTCACAACATTCTTTAAACAGCTCTACAGGATAAGTAAATCTTTTGGTACGCTCTTTGCAAAATAAGCACTTCAGTATTCAGACTTGTGGGGGCGTGTTTGTGTTGCTGCGGAGACTGGTACTAATACCATTTCAATACAGGGTACATGCTGTGTATTGCTTTGCCTAAACACAGAGAGAATGGGGTGCAGTTGCCTCTGAATTGTTTTCACAGTTCCTAATGGTATAACATGGCTACCCTTAATATGACTCTGTGTGTGCACCCATAAGCATGACTGAAATGTAGGGTGGTGCACCCAGTGCCACACTACATGGTAACTACTACTTTATTTTTTTGGAGTCATGGTGCCATGTTTTATTGTCAGGTATCAAGGTTGTAGCCGTATTGGCCTAGAGGAAAAGGCAAATGGAACTTGTAATAGAGATGGTATCTTTTATTAGACCAACAAGATTTTTGCGCAAAAAAAAAAAAAAAAATTGCAAAAATCTTGTTGGTCTAATAAAAGATACCATGTTTTATTGTGTCACTCCCGCTGTTCTTTGATGCTGTGAAAGGGTTTTAACCCCTCAAGATCTGGCAAGAAGCAGTCTAATTGCCTTTCAATCAGTAATGTTTTATTAAAAGTTAAGATGTATATAATTGCACTTTGAAACCTTGTTTTCTGTAATCTTCAGTGGAACAAATGGACTTGTTTTCTACTGGGAAATGTGTTTTAGTAAACAATTAACAGTTCTTGTTTGTGACAATATATTGGGAGTAGAAGAGTTGTCACACAACCGTGATTTTCAGATGTCAGAACAAAGAAATTAAAATTTATGCACCCCTTAATACTGAGAATGTTTGTTTAAATCTAAAAGACTGTATGTGGGTATTATTTCTATAATGGGAGGAACCAAACCCCTGGGTTTGAGCCTGTCTGGAAATTATGGTTGTCTGGATTTTTCCTTGGGCCCCATCTCTAAGGAAACATCTCCCTTCCTTAGCAATGTGGTATCCCAATCAACTAGTTAGTGCAATTTGTTAAACCAACAAATTAAGAAATACTTTGTATGAATGGGCTTTATCTAAAGGCTTTCTAATGAGGAGCATAAACAAGTGAAAATAACTGCTGATGTGTCTTTGTGTCAACTTTTAAGTTGAGGAAATTAGTTCAGCCATTGGATATATAATGAAATGTGCAGAAGGGCCTTTATCCAACCCAAATGCATGATCCATGGATCTTCCATTAGGTTTTATGAGATGGTGACGGAGAAGCAGATCTGAAAGAAGGATGGATTGAGATCAAGAACAGACTGTTTTAATTAAATGCACTCTAATGGGTATACAGACTCTCCTTCCTCCCATAAAGGGTCATATATGAAGCTTGTATTCTTCTGTAGCTTGCACATGTCTAAGAACTCTTTCATTTTGTCATCTGACGTTAATTTAAACTATGGCCTCCCAATCAGGATTTTGAATTGCTAAGATACTGGCTAAGTATATAATTCTCTGCTTAGACACTGAACATCTGTTGCCATTTTTGTCTGAAATGTAATTACACCAGGGGGAGCTGGTCAATCAGAGATTAAGAGAATACTGCTTAATCTTCCACCACATGTTTCCACTTAACAAATAACACACAGGAGAGATCTTATTGCAGCACATGGTATTTCTGCTCCTTCCCCAATCCTCTCCAGCAGAAAAGACTGAGATTGATTTCTTTCTAAAGTTGCTATAGGCACATATTTGAATATGGGAGTTTATTTGTTTAGGTCATTTAGAGGACAGAAAGCTCTCAAATACCCTGTTCCTATTGTTTTTCCTACTTTCAAAACTGCACCCTGCCATTCCTTCTTCCTGTAATAACTTGTATTATCTGCTCTCTTGTCTTGGGCAGAGAAGAGTGAATATCATCAGAAGTGGGCCACTACTATGCAAAGTAGGATCTTGTCACACTTCCTCAATGGGGCTCCATGCTTAGGGAAGTTGCATGTTGCAAGGAAGAGTTATGAACTTCTGAGTTTTTTTCAGCTGAAGTGCTTGCACACATGCATATGCTTAGGACCTGGGTTTGAGTATGGGCAAGGCAGAATGAAGCAGAAGGAAACATGAAGGTAGGGAGTGGTGGGAAAGAGCTGTATATTCACAAGGCTTTTGAATAATAAATATGGTACAGT
>NW_005842644.1:0-10895 GCF_000455745.1 Alligator sinensis
TCCCGGCTCCCCAAGCTCTGGGTCTCCCATGGAGGCTGCTGGGCAGCATCTCCATCCTGTGCGGCGTGGCAAGGCGTGCAGCAGCAGGGTCCTGGCAGCCCCATGGATGTAGTGTAGACAGTTCCTCCGCCACGTCTCCAGTCCCACATCCTCCAAGGGGGATCCAGGCAGAGAGCCGGCCCTGATGCATCACAGTGGGATAGTGTTGGCGAGGGCAGGTCGCTGGCGGGCTCCCAGGTGCCCTTTGCTGGTCACACACCATGGGGGGCATTGTTGGAACAGGGGAGGATGGGAATATCAGGCAGAGAATGACGTGGAAGCGCGGCGCGAGAGCTCAGGGGGAAGGGAGCGTGCAATAGGAGCCAGGAGCATCTTGGTGAGAGGCTCCAGGGGACTAGCCACGGGCCGTGAGGGCAGGAAGGCTCTGGACAAAGCCAGTGCGGTGCTAGGCAGGGCCTTGCCTTGCCAACCTGCCTCTATTCACTGCCCTGGTGCTGCCGCTTGCAGGCTGGGCTCACACCCATGCGCACAGAGTGGAGCCCCTTGCTAGGCGAAGGAAGGGATCTTTGCCTGGACAGGCCTGGCTTTGTGGGGGTCTAAGTCACTGCCCCAGCACAGCTGGATTGCCCCAGAGCGATGGGGGTCCCTGCGGGGCTCCTATGCTGGAGGCAGGGCAGTGAGGGTATTGGGGAAGGGTCTTGTTCCATCCCAGGAATTTCAGGCCCTCCGATCCGGCTGCCTGCGGGATGGAGTACGTGTGTAATGCACGGCCTGGGCTGCCTCTGCGTGTGGCACATGGCAGATTGGAGATGGGGCAGGGAGCAGAAAACAGCAGGGGATCAGGCAGGGAATGTGGGGCAGGGAGCAGAAAGCAGAGCAGTTGACCAGGCTGGGAAGAAAGGCCAGGGAGCAGAAAGCAGAGCAGCAGATTGGGCAGGGAATGCAGGGCAGGGAGCAGAAAGCTGATCAACTGATGGGGCACAGGGCAGGGGACAGAAACCTGAGCAGCAGATCTGGCAGCAGAAGGGGAAGATGTGGAGCTAACTTGTAGCCCACGTGCTAAAAAGACTGGTCCCCACTGACCTAAAGGTAGTACCTGAGCGAGTCCCAGGAAGGTGGATCCCAGGGGTGGATCCAGCCTGGGGCTTTGCTGGGATCTGGTGTTTCAGTCTCTTAAATGAACTTTTTTTTTTAACAACGAAGGCCTTGAACACGAGGCACGAGGTATTGACCTAAGCGCCCTGCTACTGGTAACTGCGTTCACATGAAATCAGGACTGTGTCGTGCGGGGCAGAGTCTGGTTTCGGGATGGTCGCAGAGCCAGTCACTAGCTCAGCAGCTGTGTTGTTGAGGCACAAAGCCAGCCTTTGGCAAGAAAACCCCTCTCATTCGGGTGCAGGGGAATTATTTTCTTCATTCATTCACATAGGTTGGTGGAACAACGTAGCTGAGTGGCAAATGGGGAGCTGGAAAAAAAGAGGTCGAGCAGCATAAAACTGGTGCGTGAGAGGATGAGCTCTACTAGCTTTGTGGGTGGATTTAGGACTTTAAAAGGGTGGTTCTGGTGGTGTGGGGCATCTTCCCATATAGCACAGCTTGTCTTTGTACATGAAACTAGAAGCGTTGCTAATAGGCGAGGGGCCTAGTGCTATATTATTCAGCTTATGATCAAAGCAAAAATCTGTATTGGAATGTGCCCTGATTTGCTAGATTATGTATTAATTTCTAAAAAAACCAGCAAAAGACTAGGCAAAAAATAGTCAAAGTACGTTGTTTCATCCTGGTAGTCATGACAGTTAAATGTCCATCTCGTATTCATATTTGTAAAACAAAAGCAGGCTTTCTTGAGTGTCTGACAGCACCTGTGATACTTCACTCTCAGTCATTTCTACACCCTGAGTTAATATGAGTTAAGGTGTTTCACTAGAGGTGAACCAGTCTGCAGGGCTGCAAAAGAGGAGCTCTGTGCCCCAGAGCAGCTCACAGACGGCCGCTTTGCAGAAGAAAGGAAAGGTTGATTAGTGGAACAGCAGGAGTATTGGAAAGGAGAGAGGGTTGTTAATACCCATGGAGTGAAGAGATTAGCAGGAATCAGGGAGACAGAGTATAGTGAACCATGAAGTCAGCTGACACTCTTGGCTGCCTGAATAGAAATGCCGCGACCTCTTCCAAGTAGTTGGTTTTACACTTCGGGTGGTGCCACAATCAAAGCAGGGAGTGACAGCACACACTGGATGTACCCCTGACTGGGTCCACATCTTGTAGGACGAGGTCCCCAAGACCCACCAGTCCTGTTCACCAACTACACGCAGTGCCTGCTTTATTTCCTCCGAAGAATGAGTGAAAGCGAAGAGCTGGCATTTTCCAAGGGGTCCTTGAGGGGACTCTGGGCCGACAAAGGTGCAGAACTCCTCGTTTAATCATTCACATCATTCTCAAGCTCAGGCACAGGTTGGGAAATTGGATTTCCCTGCTGCTGCGCATATTTTGGGTCCTTTGATTTGGGTCCCCCCCACTGCAGAAAGGATGTGGACACATTGAAGAGAGTCCAGCGGAGGACAACAAAAATGGTTGTGGGGCTGGGGGACAGGACTGGTGAGGAGAGGCTGAGGGAACTGGGCTAACCGAGTCTGGAGAAGAGAAGACCAAGGGAGATTGAATAGCAGCCTTCACCTCCCTGCAGGGGGGCTGCAAAGAGGCTGGAGCTGGACTGGTCTCAGTGGGGGCAGATGGCAGAACAAGGAGCAATGGGCTCAAGCTGCAGCAAGGGAAGTTGAGGTTGGCTATTAGGAAAAACGTTCTTGCTAGGAGGGTGATGAAGCACTGGAACAGGCTCCCCAGAGAGGTGATGGACTCTCCATCCTTGGAGGTTGTTGAGGCCGGGCTGAATAAAGTGTTGGCTGGGATGATGTAGTTGGGGATGATCCTGCTTGGAGCAGGGGGTTGGACTGGATGTGACCTCCTGAGGTCCCTTCCCACCCTTGTACATGATTTACCTTGGAGCAATGTTAAAAGTGCCTTTTGGAATCAGATCCCACCGTCCGTCCAAATGCAGCTTGGCACAAATCTCAGGGGGAAACGTTAGTGCCAGTGCTGCTTCTGGCACCAACCCCGCAGGGTGTCTTGCCCCTGCGCTCAGCCCAACGCTGCACCGGGGCAGGAAGAGATTTTACCTCCTGGTCAGATCAGCACCGACTGATCTGGGGGGAGGGGGGTTGCCTTTCTCTATAGTAGGAGGCCCAGCCTCTTCCTGGGGTCTCTCGAGTTCATTGAACCCCCCTGGCATCAGCAGGGCCAGCACTTGCCCCCAAGCATCACCTGGGGCTGAGCTGGGGGCTCTCAGTGTCTGGGCAATGGGCCTTTTCCTTGTGCCTGGGGCTGGAGTGCGGTGTCAGGACCAGATCAGACCAGGACGTGTCTGGAGCAGGGGGTTGGATGGGGCTCATCTTGCCTCAGGCAGGGGGCTGGACTGGAGGTGAATCCCTGCGGGGCCGTGCCAGCCCGGCTGTGCCGTGACTCTGTGATTATCTGTGATTTGAGTGAGCAAGAAGAGGCACCCCTTGCAATGTCAAGGTTATGTCTGGTCACTAACCAATGTGCATTGCTGGTTACCAGCCAATGAGAGGGAGCCTTTTATTTTTCCCACAGGTTGGGGTAACTTAGAGCAACCCTTGGGGCTCAGCTGGGAGGGTCTTGTCTGCGCAGGGCATGGAGAAGTGTGACGATGCCCCTGGGTTTTCAGTGCTTGGGGCGGTGTGAGGGCCTGGCCCGGACAGGGAGCTAGGCCAGGTTTGCTGGCTCCCCTTTCACTCATCAGATCCCCCCGGCCAGACCCCCAAAGTCTCTGCTACGTGCAGCTGACAGTGCCCCACGCCTCTTCTGCTTCCTGGGTTTCTTGTCTTTCTGGATTGCTGAGGACATTCTGCAAATCCCACCTCGTTTTATAAGCTCTTTCATCCGTGCATGGGGGGATGCCACAACTGCAGAGCTAGGCTGTGTGCTTCCGGGGATGCATGGAGCCGATGGAGCGCCTCATCGCGGGCAGATGCCTGGGAGCTCAACGAGATTCCCCCAGCACTGGGCGCATCTGAAAGTACAGGCGTGTCTAGGAGGACCTCCCAGGACAGCAAAGTCTCATTCCCAAGGGTGAAGTAGGCTCAAGGCAGGGGCTGCAGTGAAGTGCAGCCATGCAAAAAGTGTATGCAGTTTTGGGGTGCAAAAAGTATGTCATTTTGGGGTGCTTTAGGTGCAAGACGCAGGAGGCAATAGTGCCTCTCTACTCAGCACCGATCAGGCCTCACCTACAGTCTTGTGTGCAGTTCTGGGGTCCTTGTTTTAAGGACTTGGAGAAGTAAGAGAGGGGCCAGGGTGGGTGATAAAGACAATCAAGGGTTTGGAAAGGAAGTCCTAGAGGAGAGGCTGAAGGAGCTGGGCATGCTCAGCTGGTGAGAAAGGCGCTCAAGAGGGAGCGTGAGAGCAGCCTGCACATACTTGAAGCGCTGCCAGAAAGAAAAGGGAAAGCACGGGACAGTGTCCTGATTGCATGTGAACTGCAGGACGCGGAGCAATGGCTGGAAGTTGCCCGTGCTCTGCTATGGGGATCTCCCAGGCTTCTGGGCAGTGCCGGTTGCGGCCCCCCATTTATGCTCCATGTGTCAGAGTTTTAATCCTCCCCCCGAGGCGCTGGGTGCTGCTGCAGCCCAGGCTGGGGATGGGGCTGGGCTGTGCCAATGCTCCTGCTGGCACCAACCCTGCAGGGTCCTGGCAAGAGGGTCTTGCCCCTGCGCTCAGGTTCAGCCCCACACTGCACTGGGACAGGAAGGGATTTCCCCCCTGCTCAGACTGGTTGCACTGGGGGGTTTTGCCTTTCTCTGCAGTGGGGGCACGGGCTGGGCCTGGGCTCTGTGCAGCGCCCACGACCCCCCTGGCAGCAGCAGGACGTTGGTGGCCGTGGCCCCCTGCTTTCCTAGAGGCAGAGTTTGGGTGTGATGTCTGCGTTGTGTCACGGTTGACTGTGGAGTTTTGTCACAAGGTTAGATTATGCATTTGTCTGGTTTGCACAGGGCTGATCCTGTCTCAGGCAGGGCTCAGACTAGATGTGACGTGTGGAGCTCCTTCCCCCGACGGCTCTAGGACTCTACAAATACCCACCAGTCCCTTTACGTTGACATCACTCTGCCCCTCACACCTCGTGTCCCTGCTCCACGTTATTCCCAGTTTGTAATGGGGTTTCCAGTCCCTGGGATACTATTGATAACTGCAGGAGTCCATTGCCTCTCCTGTGGCTGTGTGTGTGTGCTTGTGTGTGTAGCTATTAATACCCGCTGTGCTGCCTGATACACCATACACACCCCTGCACGTGCACACACACACACATCTGCTGTCGGCAGGTGCCGAGTCTGCCCACGGCTCAGCTGCCCGGGCTTGTGCACAGGCAGGCGGCAGGGACGGGGCACAGAGCTGGGTGTTCAGAGCCCATCACCGGCCCTAGAGATCCAGGCCTGCTGGGGCCGGGCATGGGCGCTATCAATGGGCACGGGCTCCTAGCCCCTCTGGGCATCCCTGGGCCGACACAGGATACTTCCCATGAGGCTGGGGCATCTCATGCCCCCATCTAAGGGGTATTGGGGTGATTTTGCCCTGCTAATCTCTCCAAAGCACCAACACCCCAAATTGGCAGGTTTGACAGACAGACATCAGTCTCTAGACACTCTCATGTGACCCCAGCCCCCTGCTCGAATGAGGACCATCCCCAACTGTCAAGGCAGGCCTTAAAAACCTCCAAGGATGGAGACTGCACCACCTCTCAGGGGAGCCTGTTCCAGTGTTTTACTACCCTCCTCGTGAGAGAGTTTTTTCTAATATCCAACCTCAACTTTCCTTGCTGCAACTTGAGCCCATTGCTCCTTGTCCTGTCATCTGCCCCCACTGAGACCAGCCCAGCTCCATCCTCTTTGCAGCCCCCCTGCAGGGAGGTGAAGGCTGCTATTCAACCCCCCTCGGTCTTCTCTTCTGCAGCCTCAATCAGCCCATTTCCATCAGCCTCTCCTCACCAGTCGTGTCCAAGCCCCACAACCATTTCTGTGCCCCTCCACTGGACTCTCTCCAACGTGTCCACATCCTTTCTGTAGTGGGGAGCCCACAGCTGGACACAGGCCTCCAGATGTGGCCTCCCCAGTGCTGAATAGAGGGGAAGAATCGCTGCCCTCAATCTGCTGGCATCGCTTCTGCCAATGCAGCCCAGGATGCCGTTCGCCTTCTTGGCACCAAGGGCACACTGCTGGGTACTGTTCAGCTCCTTGGCCACCATCACCCCCAGGTCCTTTTCTGCAGAGCTGCTGCCCAGCCCGTCACCCCCAGCCTGCACCGGTGCAGGGGATTGCTCTTTATAAATCTGTGGGGCATCCGCAGCTTGAATGTGGCACCCAGCTCTGTCCCCGCACCCCCAGCAGGAGAGAGAAGAGCTGGAGCAGGTGCAGAGATGAGCAGTGAGGATGAGGAGTGCTGGAGCGGCTTTCCTAGGAAGACAGACTAAAGAGGCCGGGTTCGATCAGTTCAGAAAAGAGACGCTAGAGGGGGACAGGAGACGGGTTTACAACACACTTAATGGCAAAGAGAAAGTCCCTGGGGATTGATCATTGCCTGTCTCTCCCCGGACAAGGACGAGGGGTCACAGCATGGACCGAACAGCCGGCAGCTGAACACAAACACCAGGCCGCTCTTTTCCCCCCACGTGGCTTTGAAGTGGGGGCTCGTGGCCACCGGATGTGGTGGGAGCGGAGAGCTTGGCCAGATCCACCCAGGCCTGGACACGGGTTTGGAGGAAAGGGGCACGGGGAGCTCTGGAGCAGGGAGCGAGGGGCACGGCCTCTGCATCAGACCGGCCTGGACCTTAAAGGCTGCAAGGGAGAGAGGAGCAGGGGGGGAAAACCCTGCTCAGACCCCGTCATCTCCCGTCCAGCTCCGCTCTCTGCCCAGTGACACCGGAGACTGGACACGACGGACCTGGGTCTGACCCAGCCCACGGCAGCCCTTACGGTATCAACAGCTGCTCTGAGCCTTTTGGGACAAAACTATAAATTCTCATATGAATATCAACAACGACAATAATTACAACAAAACAAATTGCGTATGGCATCCATTCATCAGCGAGTGACACTGGATCTTGCAGCGATTCTGCTGCCTGGCGGTGCATTTTCTCTTGTGAATGATTTTAGACTCGCAGGTCCTGCCACAGTGGTCACAGGGGTACATGGCATTGGGGGCGGGCTACTGTGCTGATGGGCTGTTTTCTTTGGTCACGTTTCTGGTGTGGTTGTAGTGATCGTTTCTCGTCAGGATGTTGGACTCCTTGATTGAGAAGGGAGCGCCACTTTGCCCTGTCTCCTGCTAGCACCTCCCAAAGGTTTGGGTCGATTCCAGAAGCCTTCGTGTCCTGCTTGGTGATGTCTTTGAAGTGCAGTTTTGGGCACCCTACTCTTCTCTCCCCACCTGCAGTTTGCCCATACAAGATGTCTTTTGGGATGCGTTCATCTTCCATCCTGCAGAGATGGCCAAGCCGGCCCAGGTGCCACTGTTTTCAGTTGTGCAGCGGTGGCTGGCTTTGGCAATGACTCCTGTATTGGTGATTCTGTCTTGCCACGTGATGTCAAGGATGCACTGTAAGTGTAGGCTTTTCACCTTCTTTTCTTGACATGCATCCCTTGACCATGTCTCACTGCTATGCATAAGGACACTGAGGGTGCAGGCTTTGTACACAAGCAGCTTAGTTTTGATTGTGAGTTTTGTGTTGTTCCAGACTCATTTGGAGAGCTTCCTGGACGTGGTAGCTGCCTTTCCAACACTCACATTTAGCTCTTCATCCAGCAATAGGTCATCGCTCCCTGTAGATCCAAGTAGCCAAACTTGTTCGCTGCCTCTCAAGGTGCATTGTCAAGGCTGATAGATGGTGACCAGCAAACACCATGTCTTCTTGAAGCTGATGGTCAGGGCAGACATCCTGCAAACACGGGGGAGGCGATACATGAGTATTTGTAGTTGGCCTTCTTTATGGGCAGTGAGAGCAGCATTGTCAGCACAAAGGAGCTCTCTATTGAGTATGTGCCTCACTTTTGTCTGGGCCTTTAGATGTGATAGATGGTAGAGTCTGCTGTCTGATCTTACATGAAGGTGTGTGCCTTCCTCCAAGCCATCAAACGTGCAGTGCAGCAGCATAGAAAAGAAGACCCCGAAGGGGGTGGGCACCTGAACCCAGCCCTGTTTCACTTCACTCTTCATCTGAAACCTCCCAGAGGTTGCTCCTCAAACTGAACTGTGGCCTGTGTGTTTTCAGGGAAGGAGCGTATCATGCTGAGTGACGCTGGGGGGCATGCAGTCTTTACCAGGACCTTGAACAAGCCTGCTCTGCTGGCAGTATCGGGGGCTTTCATCAGGTCGACACGTGCTATGCGCAGTGGTTTATTTTGTTCTCTGCATTTTTCTTGCAGTTGGTATAAAGAGGGTATCATGTCCACTGATAATCTCCCTGCTCTGAATCCACTTCTGTACCATTGCCCTGGCGTGCTTCAGCTTCGCCTTTGCAAGCGGCAAAGATGGAGCATCCTCTCCATTCAGTTTTGGCTGCAATGGCCCGGGCAGTTGGTACGGAGACGCTTGAGTTGCCCATATATCAACGTCCCCCTCTCGGCCTAGCTGATTGATCCCGAAGGAAAGGCAGAAGCCGGTACATTTGGAGCCAGCTTGGCTGCCGTACAAAGGAAATCTTCAATCCATTTGCCTTTCGGGGGCTGCACTCCCAGACCGGTTGCCAACGAAGGCTGGAGAGCCCAGTCCACCCTGCCATGGCATCTGCCTTTCTGCTGGGGTCTGGTTGCATTTCAGGCAGGCTGTGTTTTTGGCTTCAACAAGTGGTAGCATCTCTTCCGAGCATGCCTCAAACCCGTCTTTGTTTGATAATTTCTTTTCCGCAAATATCTCTGTGGCTGTTTCCTGGATGATTGCTCTTATTCCACTCCAAGTTCCTTCCACATCTACAGTTGCTGCTTTCATAGACAGAGCTAGGTCAAAGGTCCTTTGAAAGTCAAGGCGCTTGCTTTGGACCTCTGTGCTGCATGTGTTAATTCTTGGCTGATTTTTACACTTGGCTCTACGCAGCTTCTTTGGTGTCGCTTTCACGTTGCTGACAGTCAGAAAGTGGTCTGTGTCACAGTCTGCACCGTGATACTTGTGGGTGTGTAGCACGCTGGGCAGGTCTTTCCTCCTGGTGGTCACGAGGTCGAGTGGATGCCAGTGGCCAGATCGTGGGTGTCTCCGTGATCCTTTTTGACGTTCTTTGCTTGCAAAGTAGGTGTTAGTGATACATGGATGGTTTAAGGTGGAGAGTTACTGAAGACATTGGCCATTTTCATTCGTTTCCCCCATGCTGTGATGTCCCAGGCAGGGTGGCCAAGGGTCGTGACCTGCGCCTACTCGAGCACTGAAGTCCCCTACGACGAGAAGCCTCTCGTTTGACCATAGGTGCTCAATGACTTGGGACAGGGCATCGCAGAAGTTATCTTTATCATCTGAGCTTGCCTGTAACATTGGTGCGCAGGTGCTAATGATGTTACCACAGTCGTCAGTTGACTGTAGTCGGAGTGAGATGATGCGATCTGATGGTTAAGTGGGGGGTCTCGATGGCTTTGACCAGCCTGTTGCAGATTGTGAATCCGACCCCGCGTAGGCGAGTATCTTCTGCAGCCCTGCCTTCCCCAAAAAAGGCATAGCTGGCCTCACGAATGGAGCCTGAGTTGGCCAGTCTTGTCTCCTGAAAGGCTGCAATAGCAATGTTAAGTTTTTGCAGCTCTCGGTCCATCAGTGAGGTCTTCCAGACACTGTCCCTCATGATAAATTGTCCTCCATGCTAGGACACACGGACCTGACATTCCCGCTTCCCAGCCGGAAGGTTTAAGGTTTCTTGTCTTGTTGCCTGGTACTCGATTTGCTGTCTGTTTTTTGACTTTTGGTCTAGCCCCATGCACCAAACGAGGCAGGCAGACCGTGGTGGGTCAGTACTTTACTGGCCTTTCAGTGGCAATTCCTCCACCAAGGGTAAGGACTAGTACCCCGCTCTAGGTAGCTCCTCCACCCAAACCCATTGGCATCATAGAGGTTGCTTGGCTATTTCCTGCTGCTCAGCTCATGGCATTGACAGCTGCAGGTAGCTCCGTCTGCTGCGATAACGATAGCAGACCTGGCCTGGTCTGACCTGACCACAGTAATGATTATGATAGTAGTATTACTGCTATTATGGATTTCATCATCTTAATGTTATCATTACTATTAATAATATCAATATTATCTATGATTAATATTGTGTTATTAATGTATAAATGATAAAGGTATAGATTTATAATTATAAACTATCATTCTGTAGATTTGTAATCTATAGGTTTATAATTTATACATTTATAAAGTATAAATCTACAGATTTATCATTTAGACATTTGTTTATTAATATTAATAGTATTAATATTAGTAACAGCAGCAACAATTATTAGAGTAATAATCATGCTGATGTTGTTTTCTTGTTAACCTCCAAGGCCTTTCCCGCTCTGCCTGCTAACATTGTAGTGAGAGCTAGCGTGCGTGTGCGTGTGCATGTTTGTGTGTATGTGTGTGAGTGTCTCTGTGTGAATGAGCACATATGCCTGTGTATGTGTGCGCCCATGCATACACGTGTGCCTATGTGTGTGCCCACCCATGAGTGCGTGGTGGCGTAGATTCATAGATTCATAGATGTTAGGGTCGGAAGGGTCCTCAATAGATCGAGTCCAACCCCCTGCATAGGCAGGAAAGAGGGCTGGGTCTAGATGACCCCAGCTAGATGCATATCCAACCTCCTCTTGAAGACCCCC
>NW_005842644.1:11110-13689 GCF_000455745.1 Alligator sinensis
TGTGGCGCCCAAAATTGCACGCAGTACTCCAACTGCGGTCTGAGCAGCGCCCGATAGAGGGGAAGTATCACCTCCTTGGACCTATTCGTCATGCATCTGCTGATGCACGATAAAGTGCCATTGGCTTTTCTGATGGCTTTGTCACACTGCCGACTCATGTTCATCTTGGAGTCCGCTAGGACTCCCAGATCCCTTTCCACTTCCGTGCCACCCAGCAGGTCATTCCCTAGGCAGTAGGTGTGCTGGACATTTTTCCTCCCTAGGTGCAGCACTTTGCATTTCTCCTTGTTGAACTGCATTCTCTTGTTTTCTGCCCCCTTGTCCAACCTGTCCAGGTCTGCTTGCAGCTGTTCCCTGCCCTCCGGCGTGTCCACTTCTCCCCACAGCTTTGTGTCATCTGCAAACTTGGACAGAGTACACTTCACTCCCTTGTCCAAGTCGCTCTGTCTGCATGTGCCCACCTCTGTGTGTGCAGGGGTGTCTGTGTGTTGTCTGTCTGTATGTGTGCCCGCCTGTGTGTGTGCACACATGCCTTTGTGCCTGCGTGGCGATGTGTGCCTGTGTATGCATGTGTGTTCATGTGCCTGCTTGCTTGTGGAGGTGTGTGTACACTTGCCTTTGTGTGTTTTGTGTGCATATGTCTGTGTGTGGATGTGTGTGTATACACACACACACACGCGCGCTTGCCTGTGTTCGTGCATATGCATGCCTGGTTGTATGTGTGCACTCATGTGTGGATGGGCAGGTCTCTGCATATATGACTGTGTGTGAGTGCATGCGCATGTGTGCCTGCTTGTATGTGCGCGTGCCCGTACACGCCATGCGTACGAGTCCATACACATCAGAGCACGTCTCCTGGGACCTGCCGAGCCCTGGGGTCCGGGGCCTGGTGCCCTGACCCTTGCCGGCCAAGCCCGCCTGCCCCCGGGCCGCGGGGCCGGGTTCCGAGCGCCGCGGCTTTAAGCGGGACCCCGGGCGGCTGCGGGGCCGAGCGGACGCCGCCATGGAGCTCACGCCCTCCCCGTCCGTGGGCAGTGAGTGTCCGAGGCCACGGCCCCTCACCCCCCAGCCCGGGGCACCCACGGCCGGGCCCCAACTGCCGCCCGCCATGTTGACCCTGCCGGACTGGCCCCCCCGGCTGGGCCCAACTGCCGCAGCGGCACCCCTGCACCCCGACGCCTGCCCGCCCGCCCCGGGCACCCCGACAGCAGGGCCTCGACTGCTGCCCACGGGGCCTGGGCCCCGACTGCCAGCAGCCCCCCGAAATCCCAGGGCATCCCTTGGGGTGCCCCGGCCCTGCTGACACCCCACAGCTCCCCCCACTGCCGGTCCCTGGACTCCCCAATGCTCCTGGGGACCCCTGCTCCTGTGACCCCGCCATGTCCTGACCCCCCTTTTGCTGCCCCCATGGCCCCCCATCACATGGGGGTCTGGGGACCCCCTTGCACCCCCTCCCCTTGGCTTCAAGGGTCTTCTCTGCTCCACTGCACCCGGGATCGGGCTCCATTTCGGGTGTTAGGAGACCCTCGGCGTGGCTTCCCCCACCCCGTGGCCCCGGGGAGACTCCTCAGTGCTGGACCCCCCTCCTGTGCCCCCCCCACCCACTGCTGGGACCCCCCAACCTGGGCCTGGGCAGTTCTCAGGGGAAGGGGTTGGTTTTGGGGGGGAACCGGCTGCTTTGTGGGTGCCCCCCTGTGAGCCCCCACCCTTGATGGTTCCTAAATCCCCTCGGCCGCCAGCTTCTGGTTCGCTTCCCATCCCAAACCGCCCTCCCCAGAAGCAGCTGCATTTCAGAGCTGGGAGCAACGGGGCGGCATGGGGGGGTCTGACCCTCTCTCCCGCCCCCCAGCCCAGATGCACATGGTGCAGGACGAGTTCAGCTCCCTGCAGGAGACCAAGGCCTCGGAGCTGGAGGAGGTGGAGCAGGAGCTGCAGGAGGCGCAGGAGGAGCTGCGGGGGCTGCGGCAGGCGCCCTGCACGCCAACGAGGTGGCCACGCTGCAGGAGCAGCTGTGCCGCCTGCGAGCCGAGCTGCACCGCGCCCACGTGCTGCGCGACGACTACGAGCTGGAGCTGGCCAGCCTGCGGGCCGAGATCCGCATGAAGGGAGGGCCCCGCGCCGACGCCGTGGCCCCCCGGGAGGTGGCTGCGCTCCAAGGTACCGCGGCCCGGGGAGGGCGGGGGTCCAGTACAGGTACGGTGCCACGGGGCGGTTGTGGGGTGCAAAGGACCAGAGTCCGAGGATGCACTGGGCTCGTGCCCTGGGTGCTGGCACCTGGGAAGGGGGTCCCGCGCGGCAGAGCCGGCACCAGCTGAGCCCAGGCCCGTGTGCCCACAGAGGAGCTGCAGGCGCTGCGGGGGCAGTACCAGGACCTGCTGGAGGAGTATCAGACCCTGCAGGAGAGCAACAAGGTCATGGTGCACCAGCTCGAGAAGCTGGAGGCTCAGGAGTACAGGTGAGGGTCATGCTGGGCACCGGCGGGTACCACTGCGGGCATCGCCTGCAGCCCGGACCCTATACCCCGTGCCAGCGTGCCTCCCGTATGGGATGAGCCGGTGGGACTTGTGGGGCTCCTGCTT
>NW_005842644.1:13704-15772 GCF_000455745.1 Alligator sinensis
CCCCGCCCCAGCCTAGCCGGGGGGGGGGGGGGGGTCGGGGGGGGTCCCCTCCCTCTACAGTGGGGGCACGGCCTGGGGTCTCTCGGTGCATTGAACCCCCTGGCAGCAGAAGGGCGCTGTGCCCCCTCTTCCCTGGCATCACCTGGGGCAGGACCAGGGGGTGTGGGGCAATGGGTCTCATTGCTGAGCATGGGGTTGGGGTCAGGGCCAGGCCACATCTGGGGGGGCTGGACGGGGTGACGCTGCCCGGAGCTGGGGGGCCGGACTGGACGTGACCCCCCAGCCCGGCTGTGCTTTGACGATGACGGGGCTGATCTCACTTGGGCCGGGGCTGGTGCAGGGCTGATCCCACCCCGGGCTCCCGCCCCAGGGCCAGGACCAAATCGGAGGAGTCCACCAAGCTGCTGGACGTGGACGGGCCCCCACGGCGGTCCCGCTCTCCCCGGCGCGCCAGCCCCCGCCCGTCCAGCAGCATCTCCTTCAGACCCGCAGCAGAGCGGGCGGCCGACGGCACCAGGGCCCAGAGCCGGGACGGCAACGAGGCCGAGGTCACCCTGCGCTTCCAGCTGCAGAGCGAGGGGGAGAAGGTGCATCTGGCCCAGAGCAAGGTACCGGGGGCAGCAGGGGGTGGGGGCCTGGTGGGGCAGCCCGCCGCGAGCGGCGCTGGCCCATGCGGTGCACGTGCCGCGCCACTCACCCACCCGCCCTCCCGCCCCGGCAGTGCGACGACATGCAGGGGGAGCTGCGTGAGCTGCAGCGGCTGGACCAGGCCAGTCGGCAGGAGCGGGAGCAGCTGATGGAGGAGCTGCGCCTGTGCCGCGAAGAGATCCAGCGCCTCAACGGCACCGTGCCCTGCGGCGGGCGGGTAGGTGGCACCGGGGGCCGGTGCCGCGGGGTGCCTGTGGCATGCTGCTGGGGTGTCAGCCGGTGCCCACGAGCACTTCCAGCCCTGCCCCCCCCCAAGCCCAGGAGACCCCAGCAGGGTCCCCTGTGCACCCATGCCCGGCCTGGCCCTGTATGTCTCCATCACCTCCAGACGGCCGTGGGGCCCAGCCCGGAGCCCACGAGCACCCCCCACCCACCCCGTCTAATCTCTCTGTGTCTCTTCTCTCCTCTCCGGGCCCCCTCCCTGCTCCCGGGCTGCCGCTGCCCCCCGCCCCCCAGCCGCACCCCACTGCCGGTGCCCCCCTCCTCTCCCTGCCCCTCGTGGGGCTCTGCTCTGGTGCTGGTGGGCCGAGACCTCGTGAGGCTGCTCAGGTACGGTACGCGCCGGGGCTGCTGCCGCCTGCCTCCCCGTGCACGGCCAAGTGCTCACTGCCCTGTGCCCTGCATGTGCCAGCAGCTCTGCATGTGTCATGCCCCGCATGTGCCATGTGTTCTCCATGTGCCATGAGCCCTGCATGTGCCATATGCTCTGCATATGCCATGACCTGTGCACGTGTCATGTGCCCTGTATGTGCTGCGTGCTTTGCATATGCCATGAGCTCTGCACATGCCATGTGCCCTGCATGTGCCATGTGCTTTGCATGTTCTGTGTGCCCTGCCTGGGCCATGTTCCCTGCCCCTCTCCCCCTTCTCTCTGTCTCTGCCCCTCTCCCCTTGGCTTATGCCCCCAAACCCTGCCACTGCGGTGCCAATGCCAACCCCCACACCCTGCTCCCTTTGCTGGGGGGGATCTCTGGCAGGGCCCGTCCCCCCAGTGACCAGCAGGGGGTGATCGCTGGTGCCCAGGATCGGTGCCCCGCGCCTGCAAGCTGCCCCCCAGCAGGGCAGGGCAAGGGGGTCCCAGGCATCCTCCGTGGCTGTCCTGGCACTGACCGTCCCGTGCCCCCGCAGGTCCCGGCCGGCGGGCTGAAGCCCATCCTCCTCTTCGCCGTGGCGGCTGCCGCCTTGTTCCTGGTCCCCTGCTTCAAGAAGGCCTGCACCTGCTCCCTGCCCGCCTAGGTGCCCGTGTCCGTGGGCACCCCCACCCTATCCCTCCCCGCTCTCCCCTGCCCCTGCGACGACGACAGCCGGAGACCCCTGTTCCAGCCGCCACCCGGCACGGACCGGCCACTCCCCCCCGTGA
>NW_005842644.1:15798-18899 GCF_000455745.1 Alligator sinensis
CTTGGGGGGGGCAGGGGGTCACCCCCCTCCCTCCCCCAGGGACCCACCCAGGGCCCCAGTCTTGTCCTCCACCATCCCCGCCCCTCACCCAGCCGGGGTGGGGCAACAGAGCAATACACACGGGTCCACCCCCAGCCCCATCTGGCATGGCGCTGCCCCGCACGCGGCTCCCTTCCCCGCCGGACCCGCTGCAATAACTCCACTTCCGCCAAAGAGAGCTGCAGCCACGGGGTGGGGGGTTTGGAGACCCTCAAGATAAGGGTTAGCTTCGGGGAGTCCTGGGGGGGAGGGACCGGCCCCTTCCTGTGCTTGCTTATTTATTTATTTGCTCCCTGGGGGTATGGGAGAGCTGCCGGTGGCAGCCACCGGCATGTGCCCGTGTCGCCAAGTGCCACGAGGGCCTATCCTTCGCCATCCTCCCGCAACCCCGTGGCCCTCAGCTCTGAGCCAGCCATGAGAGGACGCGCAGGCGGGCACCCAAGACCCTGCGCCCAGCCTGCCCTCACCTGCTGCTCCCCCACCTCCTCCTCCCCGCCCGGGGGTGCCAGCCCGCTCCTTCTCCTGGTTCTCCATTGTCACTCAGTAAAGCAACTTTCTCAGCACTTGGATCCGTGTCTGGGCCACGTCACTGGGGGGTGGGCACGGGGGCACCCATGGGCTGGGGGGCTGGTAGCTGCCCGGCTCGGAGGGCTCCTGTGTCCAGCTGCCTCTGGGCGGGGGTCTGTCCTGGCCCAAGCATGAAGCACACCGTGTCCCTGTCACCGCGCGCACACACACGTGTGAGCCTTACTCACCGCGTTCCTCGCACGCGCAGCTGCTGCCTGGAGCTGCCAGGGCGGCCGGACCCCAGACAAGGGCATGGGGTGGGGAGGGGGGTGATCGCAGCCTGGCATGCCCCAGCTTGTGTCCCCCTGGTCCCTCAGCAGCCCCCATAAAGGGGGCACCTAGCTGGGGTGGGGGGGAGCATCACAGCCCCCTGGTCCAGGCCCACCCCCACCCCAGCTAGGGGAGGCAGGGAGGGGACCCAGGCGTCCGGGATCCATCGAGCTCCCTGGAGGTGGGGGAGAAGCGGGGGGCCTGGCTGGAGCCACCACAGCTCCTCCATGGCTCTGCCTGGGGGGGCCGAGCTGGGAGCCCCAGGCTGGGGGTGTTGGGATGGGCTGGGGCCAGCTGGGCGCCGGCATGATGCGGCTGGGCCCTGCTCTGTGCGCCGTGACTCAGCACCCGCGGCCGGGCTGTGTGCCCTGCAAGGGGAGGGGGGTGTCCATGAGACGGCCTGTGTGTGTGTGTGTGTGTGTTCACATCCTGGCCCATTTATGTGTGTGTCGAAGGCAGGGGGGGTTAGGGGGTGCGGTCATATCCTGGCCTGTGTCTATGTATTGGCATGCATCCAGCTGTTGGCACGTGTGCATATGTGTGTGTGGCTGCATCCTGGCCTGTGCATCCATGTGCCAACAGCTGTGTGTGTGTTGGTGTGTGTCTGTCTGTTGGCACATGTGTTGGTGTGTGCATCCATATCCCAGCCCATGTGTGTGTCTGGCCATGTGCATGTGTGTGTGTTGGCATATCCATCTGTTGGCGTGTATGTATGTTCATATCCTGGCTTGTCCATCTCTTGGCGTGTGTGTCCATGCCCCATGCTGGGTGTGTGTCCTTCCATGTGCTGGCCTGTGTGTGTGCGTGTGCATGAGTTCATAGCCCAGCCCATGTGTGTGTGTTGGCATGCCCATCTATTGGCACATGGGTGTGCACACGCGCTAGTGCATGTTTGTCCATATCCCAGCCCATGTGTATGCATGTCCATATGCTGACCTGTGTGTGTGTGTACATGCATGTTGGTGTGTGTCCATGTGTTGGCTCACGTGCACACACACGTTTACTATCCCAAGCCCCACTCACTGCCAGGACATGGGATCCCCGCACCCACCCACGCCTTCCCTCGGGGGCTTTTCCAGCCCGTACCCAGCCGCAGGCATGTACAGACGGCCCCGATCCTGGGCATGACGACACAGGGCGGCCCGGCCCGGCCCAGCCCCCCCCGCGCGGCACGGCGCAGGGCTGGACGGGACTGGATCGGCGCCATGCGTGCTGGGGTCAGGGGAGGAGCAGGGGTATTTCGGGCGGCTGATGCCTGCCGGCTCTGACTTGGCATTTTATTAATAGCCGCCCCAGCTCACACCCCCCCTCGCCCCCCACCAGCCATTCAGGACTCCCAGCCTGGCGGCTGCAGGGACACTCATACCCGCCCCCCGCCATCTCCTGGCTTGGAGCCTGCTGCTGGGTCAGGACCCCAGGCCTCCGGGTCACTGCTCTCCCCCATGAGCCGCGGGGAGAAGCCAAGGGGGGCCCTGGCTGCTGGGCCTGCCTGGAGCCCCCCATCCCCTTCTACTCCCTGGAGCTCTGCTGCTGGGGGGCGCTGAGTTGGGATTGCTGTGCGGGGGTCAGAAGCGCCTGCGGCTCCGGGGTTACCTCGTCGTTGGCTGCTCTCGCCCCGGGGTCTCGGAGCCCCTAGCAGGGGCAGGCTTTGCCCATGGGGAAACTGAGGCAGGAGGGCTCCCCCCGTCCCCGAGACACCCGTAGCTTCGGGCATAGAAGCCAGGAGTCCCGACCCCCCCCCAACCCTGCTTTGCTCTCGTCCCAGAGTCCTGGGGGCAGCTGCAGCCCCAGGCCCCGGCCCCCTCCCCAAGCTAGGGTAGGACCCAGGAGTCCGGGGCTCCCCGCCCCCCATCAGCGCTGGCAGCGCGTCCGGCTCCGACGAGAGCTGGAAGGTTCGAGCGCCCGCGTCCAGCTGGAGCAGGGGGGGGGGCCACGGGGCCCAGCCAGGAGCATGAATCATGGACCAGGACCCGAGGCCACTTTGAACCTGAGCCGTGGCCCGAGTGCGAAACCGGAACAGCGGGGACACGCGACACCACGCACCCCCCCACCCCTTCCCTGCACACACGGGAAGGGCCCGATCCTGCCTGCCTCGCCCAGCTGGGCAGGTTCCCTCCAGTCCGAGCCCCAGCTCTACCCCACTAAATCCCACTAGAGTGGGACCCAGGAGTCTGGGCTCCCCGTGCAACGGCTCCACACCCCTTCTCGCTGCCAGGACCCCAGGC
>NW_005842644.1:18930-19923 GCF_000455745.1 Alligator sinensis
GACCCTCCCGGGCCCCCCCCCCCGCCCGATGTCCCAGCTCAGGCCTGGCGTCCCATCCCGGCTGGCACGGTGCCCGCCCGCCCCCGGACACCCAATCCGGCCCACTCTGACTCAGCCTGGTGACGGGTTGGGTTATTTCCATCTCGGCCCCCCAGCGCAGCCCCCCCAGCAAGTGGGGGGGTGGGTCCACGTTCGAGGCCACACATGGGGCAGGGATTGGGATTCCCTTGGCAAGGCCCAGGGGCATCCGTGGGCCCAGCCTTCGCCCCCACAGCCCCGGTGCCCAGGGCAGGCTGCTCTGGGGGGTGGCTCAGCTCCGAGGGGGTCCAGGTCTCTGCGATTTGCATTCACCCACCCAGAGGGAGAACTTGAACCCAATGCCCACCAGCCCAGGGCTGCGGGGTGAAGGCGGGGGCAGCCCCCCGTTGGGCACACCCTGTGCCCTGCCCATGTCCCCCGAGGTGGGGGCAGGCGGGGGCTGCGTCATGGCCGCGCGGCGCTCCGCTCATGGGCTATTCTGAGCGGCGCATCATGGGAGAGGTATGAAGCGCCGGCCGCGCCAGGACCCCCCCTCCCGCCCCCCATGGTGCGTCACGGGCAGCTTTTTCTGCACCTTGCTGGCACTGGCTCTAGCACCTTCCACCCGGCCCGAATGAATGGGCCTGGCCACCCTGCCCCTCCCCCATGTTGGGTTGGGTTGGGGTGGGGTGGGGGGGAGCAGGGAGACCACTGCTCACACCGATGTGCAAGGGGGAAACTGAGGCAGGGCATTCCCGTGGCACTGAGGGGGCAAGTAAGACATTTCCTATTATCGCCCATGAATGCACGCTGGGGAAACTGAGGCAGGGCACTCACATGGTGCTGGGGGGCAGGCAGAACCCCTCCTCCCCCCCACCCCACCTACTACCCCCTAGCAGTGCACACTGGGGAAACTGAGGCAGGGCACTCCCGTGGAGCTGGGGGGCAGGCAGGACAACCCCCCCCCCCCCCCCA
>NW_005842644.1:20456-26058 GCF_000455745.1 Alligator sinensis
CGAAGGGGCTGGGGAAGCCCCCGGACCCGCCCCGCCGGAGACCCGCGACAGCGCCCGAGGGACCCGAGCCTGCCCAGGACCGCGCCCGGATCCAAAATCGCACTGCGCGGGACAGCCTCCAGCGCCCCGCAAGTCTTCCCGGGGCACCCGCAAACCCGCTGGGGGACCGCCACCCCGCATCGCCGCGCGCCTCTCCGAGGACCCCCTAAGGCCGCCCCGCGAGTTCGACCCCACCCGGATCCACCCCCCGTTTGAAAATCGCACCGCGCGCAGCAGGATCCAGCGCTCCTAAAACCGCCCCGCGCCCCGAGAGAGGCGCCCAGGACCCCCCGGTGCTACCCGGGACCTCCGGAGCCCGCAGCGGGAGGCCGATTCGGAGCCCCCGGAGTTGCGCGCAGCCATGAGCAGCCAGGAGGCGCCGGGAGAGGAGGCGGAGGAGATGCCGGCCACCGAGAAGGACCTGGCCGAGGACGCGCCGTGGAAGAAGATCCAGCAGAACACGTTCACGCGCTGGTGCAACGAGCACCTGAAGGGCGCGAACAAGCGCATCGGCGACCTGCAGCGCGACCTGAGCGACGGGCTGCGCCTCATCGCGCTGCTCGAGGTGCTGAGCCAGAAGCGGATGCTGCGCAAGTTCCACGCGCGCCCCAACTTCAGGCAGATGAAGCTGGAGAACGTGTCCGTGGCGCTCGAGTTCCTGGACCGGGAGCGCATCAAGCTCGTCTCCATCGGTGCGTCCCGCGCCGCGCCGCGCCGCGCCGCGGCGCTGGGCTGGGGCCGCCGACCGGGCGGGGGCGGGGGGCGCGCACACGCAGTGCTTGAGCTCACACACGCAAACTGCTGTAACTTTACACAAGCGCTGGGCTGGGAGGTGCCCGCGCGCGCGCGCGCGCACACACATACATGCACTAACTTCCTTAACTTTACACAAGCACTGGGCTGGGGGCGCCTTTGCGCGCGCGCACACATACACACACACTCTTCCATAACTTTACACAAGCACTGGGCTGCGAGGTGCCCTTGCACATACACACACACACTGCCTGATCTCTCTCTCTCTCTCTCACACACACACACACATGCACGCGCGCACGTGCACTGACTTCCTTAACTTTACACAGGCACTGGGCTGGGGGGCACCTTTGCATATGTGCACACTACCTGATCTCTCTCTCTTTCTGTGTCACGCACACACATACACACACATTTCCATAACTTTACACAAGCACTGGGCTGGGAGACATCTTTGTGCGTGCACGCACACACACACACACACATGCACACTGCCTGAACTCTCTCACACACACAAACTTCCTTAATTTTATACAAGCACTGGGCTGGGAGGTGCCCTTGCACACAACTGCATACATGCACTAATTGCACACACACATGCACTAAATGCACATGCATGCATGCACACATTAACTGCCCACACACAGACACACACTAAGTTCCTTAACTTTATACAAGCGCTGGGCTGGGGTACCCAGGCACACACGCACACAACTGTACACACATAGACATGCACACATACACTAACTGCATGCACTAAATGCACACACACACTGACTATACACATGCACAAACACACTATACACACACACACTAACTTCCTAACTTCACACAAGCACTGCGTTGACAGCACACACACACTGACCTCACACTGGCCTTGTGCACACCCACTGCTCTGCGTTGTTCATACACACACTGATCTCATGCTGACTTCACACATGCACACACACTAACCACACACATATACACACTGCTCTGGGGATTACTCACATACACTGATCGCACACCAGCTTTTCTCACACTCACTGTGTTGAGAGTTGTTCCTACACACACTCATTGATCTCACACTGACTTCACCCACACACACACTTACTAACCTCACACACCTTTCAAGAGTCACCTACACAAACTTTGCAAAAGTACTTAGCTGGGGGCATGCACACATACAAATCTCACACTAACCTCACACACACTGCACTGAGAGTTGTTGCTACACACACATGCTGACTCACACACCCTCCAAAAGTTATCCACACTTCACACACACAATTAACACACACTCTGTGCCAGAGGTATTCACACACGCACTGATCTCACACCAACCTTGCACGCACCCATTGCTCTGAGTTGTTCCTGCACACACTGATCTCACACTGACTACAGACACCCCCCCCAAACACATGCATATGCTTCCAGTCACCCACATAGACACTGTACACACAGTAACTTGGCACACACACACTGTGCTGGGGGTTATTCACACACACACTACTCTCACACCAACCTTGCTCACACCCACTGCTGCTCTGAGCTGTTGGTACGCACATGGATCTCACACTGACCTTCAGGCACATGCATGCACACACACATTCTAACCTCACACACACACTCTGAGAATCACCCCCCACACACACCCATACACACACACACACACTGCTCTGAGAGCTGTTCCTATATATGCACACGCACTGCTCAGAGTGCCACATGTGTAGCGTGCACTAAATTGTAACTGGCTTCTGTCACTACCATACCCACATTGACCTCACACACGCAATGCTCTAAATAAACACACACACATGCACGCACACACTTCTCTGGAGGTCAGTCTCACACCAGCCTCACACACACCCTGTGCTGAGCAGTGTTCCTACACTTAACTTTGCACACGTGCTGCTCTGAGAGTTGGTCTCACACATACACCACACACACACACTGTGCTGAGAGTTATTCATACACACACATGCACGCACACACATGCACAAACTGATCTCACACTGACTTCAGGCCCAGGCCCACTGACTTCACATACACGCTGCCCCAAAAGTCACTCACACACACACTGCACTAAGAGTGCTTGATACACACACACACACACACTGCTCTGAGCCACATACACATGCCAATCAAACATACTCACTGAACTCTAAAAGTCTCTCTCTCTCTCTCTCTCACACACACACACACACACACACACACACATGCACACCTTACACTCACTCACAAGCTGAGGTCACACACACTGGGCTCTGAAAGTCTCTCTCCTTCCCTCTCTGTCATGTACACACACTGATCTTACACCAGCCTTACACACACACTGCACTGAGAGGTGTTCCTACACACACACGCCAACTTTACACACACTGCTCTGAGAATCAGTCTCACACATACACCACAGCCACACTGTGCTGAGTTTTTCCTACATGCACACATACACACACACATCTTTACACATCCTAGGCACGCCCCCCCAGCTCCCCTCCCCCTCAGCTTCCCCCTCCCCCTGATCTCACGCTGACTTCATACACCCACACACGCATACTGATCTTCGCATGTCATTGACACACGCACTGGCCTTGCACAGACCCCTATTGCGAGCAGGGCGCTGCCTGCCAACCACACACTTGCACGCACACACACACACAGGCACACACACTCTGATTGGAACCACACGCTGATTCTCCTCTCACCCCCCTGCTCTGCACGCTGAGCCCCTTCTGGTCCAGGCTGCACCAACAGTCGTGTCCCTGCACAGAGACACGCCCCCCCTAGAGCTCACACACATGCACACACAGAGAGCACACCAACACAGACCCCACACCTGAGGCTCTCAGACATGCCGCCCACCCTGGAGTTGGCTCTTTATGTCTCTCAACTCCCCCCGCCCCCCGATAACACACACACATCTCTCTCTCTCTTTTACACATGCACGCACACACTCCTTCCTAAAGTTGTCCTTTGCTCTCACACAGAGGTCTCCCTTTCTCTCACAGACACCTGGGTCTCTCTGTCACACACACACACACGCACACGCACAGTCCTTCAGCAATTGTCCCTCTCACACAGAGGATATGCTTACACAGCCCCTGGGCCTTATATACACATGCACGCACACACTTACTCCTTCCTAGAGTTGTGCCTTCCTCTTGCACAGAGGGTACATTTCCACAGATACTTGGGTCTCACACACACATAAACACACGCGCAAACACATGCTCACACGTAAACACACACACACACAAACATACTCCCTTCACAGTTGTCTGTCTCTCACAGAGGATCTGCTTACACAACCCTCTCTTTCTCTTTCTCTCTCTCTCTCACACACACACACACACACACATGCTCCTTCCTAGAGTTGTCCCTCTCTCTTACACAGAGGGTACACTTACACAGGCACCTGGGTCTCACACACATACACAAATGCACACTCATACACACACAGTCCTTCCTAGAGCTGCCTCTTTCTCACCCATGCACACTGACAAAGGATCAGTTTACACACACACAAAGGCACACACAGAGGCACAAAGACACAGACACACATAAAATATATGTACAGACACACAAATATACACAGACACCTGCATGCGTGTGCACACACACAAAACATGCACACACACACACATAAAACATGCACACACACCCTCACATGCACAGATACACATGCACACACATGCAGACACATGTAAAACACACACTCCCCGTCACACAGACACACACAGATACACATAAAACATGCACACCCCAACATGCACACACACACATGCACACGTACATATAAAACATGCACACCCCCAACATGCACACACGCGCATGCACACGTACACATACATATAAAACATGCACACCCCCAACATGCACACACGCGCATGCACACGTACACATACATATAAAACATGCACACCCGAACATGCACACACACGCATGCACACATACACACGCATATAAAACATGCACACCCACACACATACACACACCGCCCCCCCACCCCGACACAGACAGGCTCGCTCTGCCCAGCTCCCCCACGCTGTGCTGGGGAGGGGCTGTGCTGGGGGTCGGGGGGTCCCATCCTGCCCGTGGCTGCCCTGGGATGGGGGCATTTCGCCGCCTCCCCCCGTGCCAGGCTGCTCCGTGCCAGGGCTGGGGAGGGGAGGGAGGGGGCGCTGGGCTGGGGCCAGGGCCGTGCTGTGCGCTGTGTATGTGCGCTGGCTGGGGGCCAAGCCGATTAAGGCCGGGGGGGGGGCAAGACAAAATGAAGCTCATCCCAGGCCTGGCTCCAGCTGCCCTGGCTTGGGGGGGAGTGCCTGGGATCGGGGCCAGGATCCTGCCCCCCCACCAGCAGGGCCATGGGCAGGGCGTGGGGCTTGGCAGGAGCCGGGGCATGGGACACCCCTCCCCCCCACACGCCAGGACCCCAGCGCCGTGCTGCACTTGTGCCCTGAGCACCCGCGGTGCAGGGATGCAGACACACACACGGACATGCACCTACATGCGAGCAGACACACATGCACACCCAGAGAGCCTCACACATGCACAACCAAGCGTGTGCGCACACAGACATGCACACATGCGTATGCACACACAGCCACATGCATGCACGAAGACCCGCACCTGCACACACACGTGCCCACATATACACGCACTCTGCCCTCCCACATCCCGACACACTCAGAGCACCTTAGTCCCCTTCCCAGACACACACAGAGGCCCACCCGTGTGCAGCCCCCAGACACCCATCCCCCCCACCCGCAGACCCCGGCTCCGGGAAGGGCCACGGGGCCCAGGACCTGGGTCCATCCATCCATCCACC
>NW_005842644.1:26077-26320 GCF_000455745.1 Alligator sinensis
GCCCCTCCGGCCATGGTGAGCCGGTGCCTCCGCCTGTGCGGGCCCAGCTGTCCGGCACCTGTCACGTCCCCCCCATCCCGGCAGCTGCACGGGGCACCAGGGCCCTTCCCTCCCCCCCAGCCCCAGAGCCGCCAGGCCTGCCCCATACGGTCCCCTGGGCCCAATCCCGGGACAGCTGCCAGGGTGGGGGGCACTCCGACACGGGGAGACCCAGGGCCCAGCTTTGGGGCGGGGGGGGGCGGG
>NW_005842644.1:26412-27164 GCF_000455745.1 Alligator sinensis
TCTGGCGCTGGGGGGGCACATTCCTGGCTAATCTCTTTGCAGCTGAGGCCTGACCCCCCCCCCAGCACAGCCCTGGAAATAGCTCCCAGCCCTGCTGGTGCCTCTCACTCCCGACCTGCAGCCCCTGCCCCCAGCCCTGCCGGTGCCCCTCACACCCACAGCATGTTCCCTGTGCACACAAGTACATGGGCACATGCACGCCCACACATGCACATACCGAGAATTGCACGCACACACATACATGCACATGCCTGTGCACATACTTGAACACAGAAGACTGCACACACAGAGTTGTGTCTGCACTGCCCACACACACATGCGTACACACACACCTGTGGCTCCCGCGCACTGGCACGTGTCTACTGTACATGGACATACGTGTGCACAGAAGATCACATGCACACACACAGGAATGCATGCATCCACTCATACACATGCCTGCCTGCACTCACCCAAGGCCACGCTCATGTGTGCACATACAGAGGATCACTTGCACACACATATGCACAGAGGCACGCACACAGGAGCCCCAAAGATCACGTGCCCCCGCACCCAAGTATGCACACACATCCAGCACTGCCTGCACACTCACGCACGCACATGCATGCACACGCGGAGCCTCGCCTGCCCCCCTAAGCACAGCCCCGCCGCTGGGCGCTGAGCTCATTCCCCTGGGGAGGCACTGGGCCGGAGCCGTGGCCCTGGCTCCCTCGCACACGCACACGGCTGCACACGGCTGCTCGCTGACCTCA
>NW_005842644.1:27223-27579 GCF_000455745.1 Alligator sinensis
TTTGGGAGGGGGCAGCTCCCTCCATATCAGGCATGGGTGAGCCCTGCAAACTCATGACATGACATGCATGGAGCTGGAGGGTGCAAGGGGGCTGTGGAAACCCAGCTGGGCTGGGGGAGGCACTGGGGGGGCAGGGTTCAAGCACAGCCCCCTCCTCCCCCAGCCTTATCAGGGCCCCAGCAAAATGCAGCTGAGTCTGGGGGGGGAACACGGCCACACTGCAGCCCCGGAGCCACATGCAACGCTGCGTGCCACTTGCACACGCGTGTGCAGGCATGGTGGGGAGGTCTCCAGGCCTGCTCGAACAAAGGGGCCCCTCCCCACCCCCCGCCCGCTGCTTCCCCCCCGACCGGCGG
>NW_005842644.1:29058-29795 GCF_000455745.1 Alligator sinensis
GGCCCTTCCCCCACCCCAGGGGCTGCAGGGAACATCTGCAGCCGATTTCCTGCCTGGGCCAGGGCCAAGCTGCCGGCAGGGTCCAGCCCATGCCGTCCCCCAGCCCCGCCGGTCTGGGCCCCCCATGCCCCGAGAGGCCCTGGATATGGGGATGGGGCGGGCTGGATGCTGGGAGGAAAGGGGGCCCGGACACCTGGGTTTTGGGAGGGGGTGTCCTAGGCCAGAGCAGCAGGGCTGGGGTCCCGCACGCCTGGGTGGCAAACAGGGACCCAGCGGCCCGGACTCCTCGGTTCTCTGGCGCCCGGCCCAGGACGCTCACAAGCCCGAGGGGCTTTGCTGGCAGGCGGCTCCAGCCCGCAGCCAAAGGAAGGAAGCGAAGGGGGTCCAGAGCCACAGAGCCGGGCTGCCCCAAGCTGAGGTGCAGCCGCCTCTGGGGTGGAGCCGGTTCAGTGTAACAGTGCTGGCACACACCAGGCTCCCCCGCAGCAGGCAGCTGAGGTCTCCTCTCCAAGCCCTGACCCAGCAGCCCCCTGCTCATCTCGGGGGGCTTGCTGCTGGTGCACCAATCCCCCGGGGCTGCCCCCCGCTGGCAGCGGCTGGAGCTGCTTGGCCACGTGTCATGGGCCCTATAGCGCTGAGCAGCCAGGGATTCCCCGGGCCTGGCTCTGGGCCCCGGCCCTGCTGTTTTGCTGGGCCAGTGTTTATGGAAAGAAGGAGGAGGAGGACGAAGGTCGGGG
>NW_005842644.1:29999-30711 GCF_000455745.1 Alligator sinensis
CAGGAGATGGGGCTGCAGGGGGTGTCCCGGGGGGCAGGGAGCTGAAGGTGGGGGATGCTGCCCGGGTTGGGGTGGGGATGCTTGGTCCATGCTGGGGCCACGGGGGTGCAGCCCTCCCAGGAAGGGATTGCAGGGGGCGGGGGTCAGGCCCAGTGTGTGCGGTTTCGTAACACCCTGGGGACCGGGTTTGCTCTGGGGGGCTGCAGGTCGGGAGTGAGGGGCGCTGGCAGGCCTGGCACCCCCGCCCTGACCCCCGCTGTGCCCTCGCAGACAGCAAGGCCATCGTGGATGGGAACCTGAAGCTGATCCTGGGGCTGGTGTGGACGCTGATCCTGCACTACTCCATCTCCATGCCCATGTGGGAGGACGAGGACGACGAGGACGCCAAGAAGCAGACCCCGAAGCAGCGGCTCCTGGGCTGGATCCAGAACAAGGTCCCGCAGCTGCCCATCACCAACTTCCACCGCGACTGGCAGGACGGCAAGGCCCTGGGCGCCCTGGTCGACAACTGCGCCCCCGGTGCGTGCGGGGCTGGGGAAACTGAGGCACGGGCGGAGGGGAGGATGGGCCCAGCTGGGGAAACTGAGGCACAGTTTGGATTAATCATCTCAGGGAAACGGAGGCATGGGTTGGGGAGGGGAGGATGGGCCGTTCTGGGGAAACTGAGGCATGTGTGCGGGGGATGGGGGGAAGACCCCCCCCCCAGCAACCT
>NW_005842644.1:31321-35782 GCF_000455745.1 Alligator sinensis
AGGCTGACGACTGGCTCGGCGTGCCCCAGGTACCCCCCACCCGCCTGGGCAGGGGTTTGGGGGGCACAGCTGGGGCACCAGGACCCTGACCCCCTCCATCGTCCGCCCCCAGGTGATCGCCCCGGAGGAGATCGTGGACCCCAACGTGGACGAGCACTCGGTCATGACCTACCTCTCGCAGTTCCCCAAGGCCAAGCTCAAGCCCGGCGCCCCCCTGCGCTCCAAGCAGCTCAACCCCCGCAAGGCGCTCGCCTACGGGCCCGGTACGCCTGGGGGGGTCTGGCATGGGGGTGGGGAGCCCGGGCACCTGGGCTCTCAGGGGAGGTTATGGGGTCTGCCAGGACCCAGGTCACAGGGCAGGGGACTGGGGGTCCAGGGGGGTCTGGTGCAGGGCAAGGCAAGCCCGGCGCCCCCCTGCGCTCCAAGCAGCTCAACCCCCGCAAGGCGCTCGCCTACGGGCCCGGTACGCCTGGGGGGGTCTGGCATGGGGGTGGGGAGCCCGGGCACCTGGGCTCTCAGGGGAGGTTATGGGGTCTGCCAGGACCCAGGTCACAGGGCAGGGGACTGGGGGTCCAGGGGGGTCTGGTGCAGGGCAAGGCCCCCCTGACCCCATGGTTGTGGCCGCAGGCATGGAGCCGCAGGGCAACCGGGTGCTGCAGCCGGCGCACTTCACCGTGGAGACTCTGGAGGCCGGCATGGGCGAGGTGCTGGTGTACGTGGAGGACCCCGAGGGCCACACTGAAGAGGTCGGGACCCCAGGGCTGCTGGGTGGGGGGGCAGGGGCCCGGACGCCTGGGCTGTCTAGGGTCGGGGGGGTCGTGGGGTGCAATGATTAAGGGAGGGAGCCCGGATGCCTGGGCTCTCTCTTCTTGCGGGGCTGGGGAGGCCGGGGGTCTAATGGTTGAAGCCCGGGCGGGCAGTTCTCGGCGCCCTGTGACCCCCGTCCCTGCCCCCCCCAGGCCAAGGTGGTGGCCAACAACGACAAGAAGCGGACGTACTCGGTGAGCTACGTGCCCAAGGTGGCCGGGCTGCACAAGGTGAGTCCCCGTCCCCCAGCCGGGAGAGTCTCCAGCAGAGCGAGGTCTCAGACCCTTGGGAGGAGTTCCCAGCCTGCCAGGGCCAGGCCATGACCCCGCTCATGGGGGGGCTGCTGGGGGGCGGGGGTCAAGGTCAGGTCTCTCTGGTCCTGGTGGGGCTGTAGCGGTGATGTCATCAGTGTTTTGGCTTGGGTCATAGATGCTGATGGAGGGAGATAGGGGGTGGGGCAGGGGGTGTGGCCAGGCAGCGATGTCATCAGTTCCCAACTCAGGTCACAGCTCTGATAGGGGTAGGGGTTGTGGGTGTGGCAGGAGACGGGGCCGGGGCAGTGATGTCATTGGTCCCAGGGCTGATGGAGGGGTTGGAGGTGGGATGAGGGACGTGGCTCCGATGTCATTGGTCCCTGGCCCAGGTCAGGGTATGGATGGGGGCCTGCGGGCGGGGCAGGGGGCGTGGCCAGGCAGTGATGTCATCGCGTGGCGCAGGTCACGGTGCTGTTCGCGGGGCAGAACATCAACAAGAGCCCGTTCGGTGTGAACGTGGGCCTGGCGCTGGGCGACGCCAGCAAGGTCACGGCGCGCGGCCCCGGCCTGGAGCCCGTCGGCAACGTGGCGCACAAGCCCACCTACTTCGACATCTACACCGCCGGTGAGCGACGCCGGCCTCCCACAATGCACCGGGGCAGTCCCACAATGCACTGAGGTGCTGCGAGACGGACCAATCCCAGAGTGCACTGAGCTGCTGGGATAGGGGCATGCCCACAGTGCACTGGGGCTATTGGGTTGGAGCGGTCGCACGATGTACCAGGGTGCTGGGATGGGAGTAATCCCACAAGGCACCGGGGCACTGGCATAGGGGCCTTCCCACAATACATAGGGAACGGGTTGGGGCAGTCCCACAATGCACCACTAGGAGAGGGGCAATCCCACAATGCACTGGGGTACCAACCACGGGAATTCCTACCCTGCACTGGGGATGCGGGTTTCCCATAATACCCTGGGGGTGCCTGATGGGGATATTCCCACAATGCCTTGGGGCTCTGGTCTGGGTGATAGGGGGCAAGGCTCCCTGGGGATGGTGGCCCCTGCAGCGTGGCATGGCGTGGCATGACACAATGTGGCGTGGCGTGGCGTGGCGTGGCGTGGCGTGGAGTGCAACAGCGTGGCATGATAAGTGCGCTGTTCTGCAGGGGCGGGCGCAGGCGACGTGGCCGTGGCCATCGTGGACCCGCAGGGCCGGCGCGACACGGTGGAGGTGGTGCTGGAGGACAAGGGCGACAGCACCTTCCGCTGCACCTACCGCCCGGTGCTGGAGGGGCCCCACACCGTGCACGTCTCCTTCGCCGGCGCCCCCGGGCCCCGCAGCCCCTTCCCCGTCCACGTGGCTGAAGGTGAGGCACCCCCGAGTCCCATTGCGGGGGGCAGCCCCCCCCCAGCAAGCCCGGGGGCCAGTACCGCCCGACCCCGCATGCGGGATGTGGAGGGGTGGGTGGGAAGGGGCAGGACCTGGGGGCCAGGACGCCTGGGTCCTTTCCGAAGCTTTGGGAGGGGGCTGGGGGTATCGGGGGTTAGCACAGCAGGGCCGGGACCCCGGACCCCTGGGTTCTCTCCTGCTGAGCTGTGTCTTCCCCCCCCCCAGCCTGCAACCCCAATGCCTGCCGGGCCACGGGCCGGGGGCTGCAGCCCAAGGGCGTGCGGGTCAAGGAGGTGGCCGACTTCAAGGTGTTCACCAAGGGCGCGGGCAGCGGGGAGCTGAAGGTCGTCGTCAAGGGGCCCAGTAAGTGGTGGGGGGCAGTGAGGGTGGAGGGGCCCTGTGGACCTGCCCTGGTCCCCCACAGCACTGGGGGAACTGGGGTTGGGGGTGGCGGGCACGGGGAGGGTGAGAGAGAGCAACCACTGCTCCCTGTTGCATGGAGCAGTGTGCAAGCCCATGTGTACGCATGTGCCAGCCCATGTGCACGTGTGCGAGTCCATGTGCACATGTATGTGCCTGTTTGCACATGTGCACATGCGACTGTGTGCAGATGTGTGAGTCTGTGCGCACATGTGAGTGCGTGTAGGTGTGTCAGTGCTCACACACACAAGCGTGTCACAGCCGTGCTGCACAGGGTCTAGGGGGGCCTGTGGTCTTGGGATGGGCAGCCCCCCCAGCATCCCCTGACTGAGGTTCTGCCCCCCCGCAGAGGGCATTGAGGAGCCAGTGAAGGTGCGAGAGGTGGGCGAGGGTGTATACGAGTGTGAGTACTATCCCGTACTGTCCGGCAAGTACAGCGTCACCATCACCTGGGGCGGCTACGCCATCCCCCGCAGGTACGGGCGGGCACGAACTGTGGGAGTGGGGGTCCTCATGCCCCAGGCCTTGCACACCCACGTGCATCACAAGAGCTCCCCAACCCTTGCACCCTAACCCCACCACCTCCCTTGACCCCGCAGCCCCTTCGAGGTGCAGGTGGCACCGGAGCCAGGACTACAGAAAGTTCGTGCCTGGGGGCCTGGCCTGGAGACCGGCATGGTGGGCAAGTCAGCCGACTTCGTGGTGGAAGCGATCGGCACCGAAGTGGGCACACTGGGTGAGTGGTGCGGGGCCGGGGGCCTCGGGGGAGTCCCTTCCCAGGCTCAGCCACAGCTGCTGACCCCCCGGCCCCTGCAGGCTTCTCCATCGAGGGCCCGTCGCAGGCCAAGATCGAGTGTGATGACAAGGGGGACGGGTCGTGTGACGTGCGGTACTGGCCCACGGAGCCGGGCGAGTACGCCGTGCATGTCATCTGTGACGATGAGGACATCAAAGACAGCCCCTTCATCGCGCACATCCTTCCCGCCGCCCCCAATTGCTTCCCCGAAAAGGTACCACGGCCCCCAGGGGCCAGCTTTGCTCCCGTTCCCCGGCCCGGGGTATTGGGTGAAGCAAAGAGGGCTGAGACTGGCCAATTTGCAGCATGTCAGGGGCTTGCAATGCGGCAAGGAGGGCACGTGGGGCACGGCTTGGCCTCAGTGACCATCCCATGTCTCACCCCACCTGCAGGTAAAGGCCTTTGGGCCCGGCCTGGAGCCAACCGGCTGCATCGTGGACCGGCCGGCCGAGTTCACCATCGACGCGCGTGGCGCCGGCAAGGCCGAGCTCAAGATCTACGCCCAGGTAGGGCCCAGGGTTGGTGTGGGGAGGGCACGTTGGGGGGTAGCATAGAGGAGCCAACTGAGACCCGGCTGTGCCTGCAGGATGCCGAGGGCTTCCCCATCGACATCAAGGTGAAGGACAACGGGGACGGGACGTACCGCTGCGTCTACGTGCCCACCAAGCCCATCAAGCACACGATCATCCTGGCCTGGGGCGGTGTCAACATACCCAAGAGCCCCTTCCGCGTAAGTGCCATGGACACCCCCCCAGCACCATCCCCAGCCCCCCAGAAACCCCCCTGCACTGCCC
>NW_005842644.1:35874-36632 GCF_000455745.1 Alligator sinensis
CCCCAGGCTCCTCCATTCCCCCCACATTCCCCCAGGACCCCCTATGTGTTCCTGTGTCCCCCCCAGGCCTGCCCCACCCTACACAGAGCTGGGAAGGGAGGGGCAGAGGCCTCAGCAGGGCTGGGGTGTGCGGGGGGGCCCAGCCCCCAGTGACACCCCCGACCCACAGGTGAGCGTGGGCGAAGGCAGCCACCCTGAGAAGGTGCGGGTGTACGGGCCAGGAGTGGAGAAGACAGGGCTGAAGGCGAGCGAGCCAACGTACTTCACCGTGGACTGCAGCGAGGCTGGACAGGGTGAGGCCACGGGGTCTCCCGGGGGCAGGGCATGGGGACCAGGGACCCCCATGCCCATGCATGACGCTGGTGCCACCTCCCCCCAGGGGATGTGAGCATCGGGATCAAGTGTGCGCCAGGCGTGGTGGGGCCGGCCGAGGCCGACATTGACTTCGACATCATCAAGAACGACAATGACACGTTCACGGTCAAGTACACGCCGCCCGGCGCCGGGCTCTACACCATCATGGTGCTCTTTGCCAACCAGGTATGGGGACAGGGGGCTGCCCCGCTCCACCCCAGAGCTGGTCGCATGCCCAGGCTGGCTCCAGGTGACTCCAGGCTCCATGGCTGTGGCTGTGCCGAGCTCAGTGGGCGTCCCTGGGTGGGCAGGCGCTGAGGTGGTGTTTCCCCTGGAGGGGTGGGCAGGGCCCGTCTCACCCTCTTTGTGCCCCCCAGGAGATTCCAAGCAGCCCCTTCCGCATC
>NW_005842644.1:36679-38876 GCF_000455745.1 Alligator sinensis
TGACCCCCCCTGCCCACAGGCGTGGAGGTGGGGCTGCCCACACACTTCACCGTGCACACCAAGGGTGCTGGCAAGGCCAAGCTGGACGTGCAGTTCTCCGGCCCCGCCAAGGGCCCAGCCACGCGGGATGTGGAGATCATCGACAACCACGACTACTCCTACACCGTCAAGTACACAGCACTGCAGCAGGTCGGAGCCCCTGCCCCCCGAGACCCCCTGGCGCCCCCACTTCCCCGCAGGGGGAGAGAACCCAGCCGTCCGGGCTCTACACTATCATCCTAGAGCTCCCATGAGAGAGAGAGACCAGGCATCCAGGCTGCCCCCAGGAGCCCCACTAACGCCCTAGGGCCCCACCACCCCCCGCCCTGGGGCTCCACACAGCACCCTCCTGCCCAGCTACAGGATGTCCCCCAGCCCGCTTCTCACAGCCCCCCCCAGCCCTTTGCCCCACAAGGCACTGCCCATTCCCCCAGCTCAGCCCCCTGCCCAGCTGGGCACCCCCTGATGTGGGCACCATCCCCCCTGCAGGGCAACCTGAGCGTGGTGGTGACGTATGGAGGGGACCCGGTGCCCAAGAGCCCCTTCACCGTGGGTGTGGCACCACCCCTTGACCTCAGCAAGGTCAAAGTGCAAGGACTCAACAGCAGTGAGTGCGGGTCGGGCATGGGGGGAGTTATGTACTGGGGGGTGGGCATGGGCTGCGGGGACTGGGCACTGGGGGTTGGGCTTGGGCTGGGTGCTGTGGGGGTGCAGGTGGTGGCGGGTAACACCCAGCTCTGTGGCCGTGGCCATGGCTATGGCAGGCTCAGCGGGCGTCCCTGGGTGGGCCAGTGCTGAGGCCATGTCTCTCTGCAGAGGTGGATGTGGGTCGGGACCAGGAGTTCACAGTGAACACGCGGGGTGCGGGTGGCCAGGGCCAGCTGGACGTGCGCATCACATCGCCCTCGCGCCGGCCCATCCCCTGCAAGGTGGAGACGGGCACTGGTGACGCGCGCCCGGTACAGTACATGCCACCCGAGGAGGGGCCCTACAAGGTGGAGGTGGCCTACGATGGGCACCCTGTGCCCGGCAGCCCCTTCGCCGTTGAGGCTGTCATGCCCCTGGACCCCTCCAAGGTGAGCGTGGGCCCCGGGGGGGTGGGAGGCAGGGGGAGGCTGGCCTGGGGACCAGCATCATGCATGCACTTGTGCAACCACCCATGCACTTTTGCACAAGCCTAGATGAACAGATGCATGCACACGTGTGGGCTGGAAGCAGACATCCTGGGCCTCCATGTCCAGCTCCTCCCCATCACGACTGCCCGGTGCCCCCCCCTCCAGCCCCAGGCACCTGCTCCCAGCCTATATTTACCATCACTCCATTTAGCCCGGCATTGTCCCACGGCCGAAATAGCCCTGCGCCTTCCTGTTGGCGCCTGGAGCCCCGCTCAGCTGTCGTGGCCTCCGTGCCCACCGCCCCCTGCCCGGTGCCTGCCCAGCTTGTGCCCACTGCTACCAGGATGTGGTGTTAGGCTGTGGGGGATGGGGCACTGGGGGTATGAAAATGGCTCAGACCTCACCCCCTGGGCAAGGCAGCACGACTCTCCCCATAACTCTTATGTCCCCCCCATAACTCTCCCCGGCAGGTGTGTGCCTACGGGCCGGGACTGAAAGGTGGGTTCGTGGGCAAGCCAGCGCCATTCACCATCGACACAAAGGGCGCGGGCACAGGTGGGCTGGGGCTGACAGTGGAGGGCCCGTGCGAGGCCAAGATCGAGTGCCAGGACAACGGGGATGGATCGTGCTCCGTGTCCTACCTGCCCACGGAGCCAGGCGAGTACGCCATCAACATCCTCTTCGCCGAGGCCCACATCCCTGGCTCGCCCTTCAAGGCCGACATCCAGCCCCTGTTCGACCCCAGCAAGGTGACGGCCAGCGGGCCAGGGCTGGAGCGCGGGCGGGCAGGTGAGACGGCCACCTTCCTGGTGGACTGCTCCAAGGCGGGCGAGGCCGAGCTGACCATCGAGATCATCTCGGACGCGGGCGTCAAGGCCGAGGTGCTGATCCAGAACAACCGGGACGGCACCTACAGCATCACCTACACGCCCGCCTGCCCCGGCGCCTACACCATCACCATCAAGTACGGCGGGCTGCCCGTGCCCAAGTTCCCCGCCCGCCTCACTGTCGACCCGGCCGTTGGCACCAGCCCCACCAAAGGA
>NW_005842644.1:39134-40086 GCF_000455745.1 Alligator sinensis
CCACCAGCACCCCCTCCCCCCCCCCCTGCCCCGGCGCCTACACCATCACCATCAAGTACGGCGGGCTGCCCGTGCCCAAGTTCCCCGCCCGCCTCACTGTCGACCCGGCTGTTGACACCAGCCCCATCAAGGTCTACGGTCCCGGCGTGGAGCCCCGAGGTGAGTGCAGAGCCCCGTGGGCTGCCCCACCGCCGCCATCAGCCTCGTCTCCCTAGCCGTCCGCTTCACTGCCCCGTGCTGTCTACCCCAGCACCGCTCTGCCTAGCTGCACGGCTCTGCCTCTGACCCGCTGCCTAGCGCTCCCTCCCCGTGCACCTCCGTCCATCCGTCGGTCTATCTCTCTCTCTCTCTCTCTCTCTCTCTATCTATCTATCTATCTATGTTTGTCTATCCATCCATCCCTCATCACTCTGGGCGCTTGTACACATACACTGAGGCTGCTCCAACGTGCTACAATTACACGTGTCAGCGTCCCCACGCCAAAAAATGGCAGTGGAGGTGCTTGAACTAAAGATAGTTGAATGAGCTTTAGTTAAAGCGCCACCGCCGTTTTTCAGTGCAGGGTTGCTCATGCATGGGGTGCTCCAGACGCTTTAATTAGAGTGGTACTTGAAGCCGCTCTAATTAAAGCCCTCCTCCTACCCTCTCCCAACTCCCAGAGCATGTGTATAAATGCCCTCTGTGTCTATCTACCATCCGTCCATCCATCCATCCATCTATCTATCTATGGCTGTGTATCTGTCTAACTATACATCATCACTCTATGTCTATCTCTCTATCCATCCATCAACAACATATGTCTGTCTGTCTGTCTTTCTGTCTGTCTATCCATGCATTCATTATCTATCTATCTATCTATCTATTGTATTTTCTTGCATACAGCACATGCCAGAAAAACCGGACACCTTGTTTTAGGCAGGCTGAGTGAAGGAGGGGAGGTTGGCGGGGGGGT
>NW_005842644.1:40100-40906 GCF_000455745.1 Alligator sinensis
GTGGGTGTGAGCCCTCCCCCCACCAGAAGCTGCCGGTCCCACATTGCCTCTCTTATCCTGTGCACCCAATGCCCAGCAGCTGGGTTGGGGAGAAAGAGGGGTGCGTTGTATGCAAGAAAATACGGTAATGTCTCCATCTCTCCATATGCCACCAGACCTTCGCCATCCGGCCATATGCTGAGTCTGGAAAATGGTTTGGCTTGGGAAAGAACCTGGCCTAGTCATCTCTTTCTTCTTGGGCTGTTGGGCAGGAGTTGAACTTTTTGTTTGTTCCTTGGTGAATGGGAAAGTAGAAAGCTGGTGATCTCTAGAGTCTTATGCTAGATTTGGGAGGATGGTCAGGTGAAATCTTGCCGCTGGGGGGGGGGGCCCCCCCCCCCCCCCCCCCCCCCCCCCCCCTGCCGCAGCACTCCCTGCTGGCGGTGCCGATGCTCAGGCCGCTGTGCCGTCCCGCCAGGCGTGCTGCGCGAGGTGACCACGGAGTTCACAGTGGACGCCCGGGCGCTGACCAAGACCGGGGGCAGCCACGTCAAGGCGCGCGTTGTTAACCCCTCGGGTGCCAAGACGGACACCTACGTCACGGACAACGGGGACGGCACCTACCGCGTCCAGTACACGGCCTACGAGGACGGTGAGGGGCCCCGGACCTGCCCACGGAGGGGGGGGCTGGTCTGTCTCCCCCATTCCCCCCCCAACTCCTGCAGTACCCCCCTGCTGGGGGAGCAGGAGCATGGCGCCTCCTGGGCACGGAGGGGAAACTGAGGCACAGCGGTGGGCTGAGGTTTCAGGAGGGAAAGAACTCAGGT